>NC_135802.1:63591128-63891128 GCF_964213995.1 Mustelus asterias | reverse complement strand
AATCTCACTACGGCAGATGGTGGAATTTGAATTCAATTAAAATACCTGGAATTAAGAATCTACTGGTGACCATGAAACCATTGTTGATTGTCAGAAAAATCCATCTGGTTCACTGATGTTCTTTCGGGAAGGAAATCTGCCATCCTTACCTGGTCTGGTCTACATATGACTCCAGAGCCACAGCATTGTGGTTGACTCTCAACTGACCTCTGAAAGCCACTCAGTTCAAGGGCAATTAGGAATGGGTAATAAATGCTGGCCCAGCCAGCATTGTCCACATCCCATGAACGAATAAAACAAAATACATGGTGATATGGAGGTAGATTGGGCTCTGTTAACTTCTTACCAGAAAATTCTTGGGAAAACTATGTTGGCCTTGGAGGAAGTACATTGCAAATACACCAAAATTGTCAGAGCTTAAAGAAATAAATAATGAGGACAATCTAAACTTGTATACTTAATGAATTGAGTGGAGATTTCATTGTGGTCTTTAAAACAATAAAGGAAGTCAATACAAAAACTATTTCCTCTGGTTTCCAGGAGTTTCAGAAGAAAGGACATACTCTTAAAATTAAAACGAGGCAGTTAGGAATGAAATCAGAAAGCACTCTTACACAAAGGATAGTGGAAATCTGGAACTCATTTCCGCTGTGTATTCTGGATCAACTGAGCTTCTTGATATTGTGGTCAGTAGATCATTTTTCTTGAATAAGGGTATCAAGATTGGAAATCGCTAGGATATCTTTCATGGCCCTGCATACAGAGGACTTCAGTGCAACAGCTGAGGAAGATCAAAAATGGTTGGATAGGCAATGTCAAGACGAACTTGTCAAAGAAAGAGATACAGGTGATGGAAGCAGAACCAACAGAGTGAATTCATTTGACCCATCACTGTTGTTGAGCTGGTCGTTGGCAAATTTGTAGTAATCATAGTATTGATGCCAAACAAAATGGAGTAAAAAATGCAAAAAAAGGAGCTGACAGAAAAGTCAGTCGTGATCTAATCAAATGACAGAACAGGGTCAAAGGAATGAATGGCTTCTGTTGCTTCTTCCGAAGATTTTTGTTAGTAATTACCATCAGGTTGAATGCCTTTGTTGCTTGTCTCTATCACTGAGGGTATGGGAGAAGATAATGTTTTTGACCTGCTTGTTAGTCTATTTGTCTCAAAATCTAATGGGCAGATCTCACCAAAATTTGGTCTACAGATGGTGTATAAATCAAGGAAGAATTAATTAGTTTTTGGCAAAAATGTTCTGGTTTTTTTTAGGGGATCAATTTACCATTGGGATATAAGATGAATTGACTCTTTTTAGAATTTTATGGGTTTCTTGTTTAGAATGTTGTTGATTCTTTCTGAATATTGTGGATTAACTCTGTTAACCGTCGATGTGTGAGCAGAGTTTCCAGAGCACATTATTGGATGTGGATTGGCCTGAAGCCTCCTCTGTGAGAATGCAAACTCTTAATTAAAATACTTATTCTTTTCAGCTTTGTAATTACAAAGCATCAACCAAGTAAATGCCTTAAGGAAGTACTGCTTAATTGTAACAATGTTGAAGTGGAGATATGTGCTGCACTGAATTGCTTATTCAATTGTTGATTGGAGTTTATGGTCAGTCTGGCTATCATCCCAAACACTGGTCCTGATCCAGGTTAAGATTGAATAAAGTCAACTTGTGGTTGGAATTCAGCACAGAACTAAGGTTGCTAACCCTCCTGCATTTCCATACCATTTCCTGGGCACAGACAACAGATCAGGAGAGAATCATTTTTCAAATTTCATGCTATAGTAACAGAGGGAGAGAGAGGGGCTAAGTATGAAATGGGTGGGGCTTGGATGAACAGACACTAGTGCAGGGGACTGCTGGCAATGTGGTGGAAGAAGTGTGGGTGACCGTAGAACTAGGGAATTGGGATTTAGGACAAAAGTAGAGAGTGATGATGGATTGAAAGTCAGTGGAAAGGAGATTAGTGGAGGGAGGAATTTGGGAATGGAGTGAAGGGGAAAGTGGGGACTATGGAATGGGGGTCAAGGGATGGGGTCTCTATAGACAGAGCCACGAGGAAACATAGACTTGGGGATTGGAGCTCAGGTGGTGAGGGAAAGAGGGAGAATGAGGATTGGAGTGCAAGTGGGGCACAATATTTCCTTTAGAGCCAGCAGCATCAGCACCTATATGGTGAGTAAGACTGGGAGTTGAGGTAGGCGCAGTCAGTATAGGGGTGAGTAAAACTCTGGAATTTTAATGTGGGTAAGTAATGAAAGATTGTTACCACTGCTGGGTGAATGGAGAACAAAGTGACAAAGGCTGGAGGTTCTCACATGTGGAACCATGGGGGAGAGAGAAGGCTGGTTTCTGAACTAAGGGCTGTTAGACTCCAGGAAGCATAATCACATATGGCTATTAAAATTCCTGTTCAGGTTAGTTACAATCATCTCAAATTATCATGATGTTTTTTGTTCACCCTGCTGCTCACATATCTGAAAATAAATACATATCTATTGTATGGATGTCAATAGACTTCCACTTCAAAGAACAAAGAAAATTACAGCACAGGAACAGGCTCTTTAGCCCTCCAAGCCTGCACCGAACATGCTGCCCGACTGAACTAAAACCCCCTATCCTTCCGGTACCATATCCCTCTATTCCCATCCTGTTCATGTATTTGTCCAGACGCCCCTTAGAAGTCACTATCATATCTGCTTCCACTATCTCCCCTGGCAGTGAGTTCCAGGCATTTCATTTAACAAAAACTGAAGCCACATATGATTTGGTCCTGTTTATTATTGTAAACAACTGAGCTATAAAAAGACTCCAATTCAAACAAATTTGTAGTGAGGTTTCAAATGTTACAGTGCTAACAAGACATGCTGCAGTAATACTCACTACAACCCTATCAGTGCAACAATGGTAATCATAATATAAATGGCTAATTCTAAGCAGAGTCTCAGGAGGCAAGGAACTACAAAACTCAGCTAGATTTGGTCTGACAGGAGACAGTGAATTGTGGAGTTAACTTGCCGAATGGTGTCTGCTATCCATTGGCGATGACACCTCACCTTTGCCTAAACTCCCGGGAACAAGTCGTTTACAAACTGCCCTGGACTTCAAAATAAATCCTTTTTCTTAGCCAGAACACAAATCTGACCCTAACCCAGCATTCAAATCGTGAACTTCTTTGAAATGGGTCACAAGCATGGCTGATGTGGGAAACGCATGCATTTCCTTCGATGTAGTGAATGAAATTCAGGTACATTACTGGAGGTGGAATAGAAATGCATTATTCTCACTGAGCGTGATACTGGGAGCAAGGATGAAAAATATTCTTCATTGATAATCTCTCAATTTAGTCAACACAAATGATTTCAAGAAAGTATACCTTTTATTAAAAATATTTTTGATGCTTACCTCCTGCATCCGTTAATTCCATACTCAGCCAATTTAAAGCACTTATATCAAATTTTTGAAATTCTCTAACACACTGTATGAATACTATTTGCAATTCAGCACCAAAATATTTGAAGTCAAGCCAAAATGTAATCTGGAACTGATCCAAGCCTTCCAAGCTATCTTAACACCTCTGATTTTTAATGATTGACAGCACTGCTTTTGCTATTCATGCACTATGCCGATTGTTATGTATGCTGGCAGCAAGTAAAGCAAATCTTTTCCTTAACAGAATTTGATGATAAAACCCCTCTACTTTCTCCACTTTCTGTGTCATATACCAAAAAGGCAGAGACCTGTACTTAAGGCCTTCATCAATGTTATTTTGAATTGGGAGCTTCTATGAAATGGAACTCTGCTGTACAAAGAACAAAAACAAAGAACAAAACAGCACAGGAACAGGCCCTTCAGCCCTCCAAGCCACTCCCTGGTCCAAACTAGACCATTCTTTTGTATCCCTCCATTCCCACTCCGTTCATGTGGCTATCTAGATAAGTCTTAAACGTTTGCAGTGTGTCCGCCTTCACCACCTTGCCCGGCAGTGCATTCCAGGCCCCCACCACCCTCTGTGTAAAATACGTCCTTCTGATATCCGTGTTAAAGCTCCCCCCCGCCTCACCTTGTACCTATGACCCCTCGTGAACGTCACCACCGACCTGGGAAAAAGCTTCCCACCGTTCACCCTATCTATGCCTTTCATAATTTTATACACCTCTATTAGGTCACCCGTCATCTTCCGTCTTTCCAGTGAGAACAACCCCAGTTTACCCAATCTCTCCTCATAACTAAGCCCTTCCATACCAGGCAACATCCTGGTAAACCTCCTCTGCACTCTCTCTAAAGCCTCCACGTCCTTCTGGTAGTGTGGCGACCAGAACTGGGCACAGTATTCCAAATGCGGCCGAACCAACATTCTATACAACTGCAACATCAGACCCCAACTTTTATACTCTATGCCCCGTCCTATAAAGGCAAGCATACCATATGCCTTATTCACTACCTTCTCCACCTGTGGCGTCACCTTCAAGGATCTGTGGATTTGCACACCCAGGTCCCTCTGCGTATCTACACCCTTTATGGTTCTGCCATTTATCGTATAGCTCCCCCCTACGTTAGTTCTACAAAAATGCATCACTTCGCATTTATCTGGATTGAACTCCATCTGCCATTTCTTTGCCCAAATTTCCAGCCTATCTATATCCTTCTGTAGCCTCTGACAATGTTCCTCACTATCTGCAAGTCCAGCCATTTTCGTGTCGTCCGCAAACTTACTGATCACCCCAGTTACACCTTCTTCCAGACCGTTTATATAAATCACAAACAGCAAGAGGTCCCAATACAGAGCCCTGCGGAATGCCATTAGTAAGAAGTCTCACAACACCAGGTTAAAGTCCAACAGTTTTATTTGGTAGCAAACACCATAAGCTTTCGGAGCTTGCTGCTCCTTCGTCAGATGGAGTGGTCTCTGGTGTCTGTGCACTGTTGGAGAACAGAGACCACTCCATCTGACGAAGGAGCAGCAAGCTCCGAAAGCTTATGGTGTTTGCTACCAAATAAAACTGTTGGACTTTAACCTGGTGTTGTGAGACTTCTTATTGTGCTTACCCCAGTCCAACGCCGGCATCTCCACATCATGAATGCCATTAGTCACAGGCATCCAGCCGGAAAAAGACCCTTCCATTACCACCCTCTGTCTTCTGTGACCAAGCCAGTTCTCCACCCATCTAGCCACCTCCCCCTTTATCCCATGAGATCCAACCTTTTGCACCAACCTACCATGAGGGACTTTGTCTAACGCTTTACTAAAGTCCATATAGACGACATTCACGGCCCTTCCCTCGTCAACCATTCTAGTCACTTCTTCAAAAAACTCCACCAGGTTAGTGAGGCATGACCTCCCTCTCACAAAACCATGCTGACTATCATTAATGAGTTTATTCCTTTCTAAATGTGCATACATCCTATCTCTAAGACTCCTCTCCAACAACTTCCCTACCACGGACGTCAAGCTCACCGGCCTATAATTTCCCGGGTTATCCTTCCTACCCTTCTTAAATGACGTAAATAACTTAAATATGTAATTTTGATGACATATAAATAATGGATTTACCATTTGCAATATTGTATACAAGCAATAATACTGGTTTAATAGCTACAAGATTTCCAAAAGCAGATCTGTCACTTTTCCTGGATTCCCTTGGACCCTTTTTGTTCCTTGTCAAAGTAGGAACACCGAGACATAGTGGGAGGGTCAGGAAGATTAAGAAATCATTTTGTGGGCAAGGGTGAATATAGGCATTAGTATCGATAGGTCACCATTTTGTTTTGAATTTTTGGCAATACATTTCACTTTGTTCACCCACAGAACTTCCACCCTGTCTGTTCATGCCACCAAGCCTGTGGGAACCATTGTACTCACCCCGTGCTTCATCCTGGTAGAGTGTGAGACTGGCAGTGCCATATCCCTCCCACTCTCTTGCCAGCCCCCATTAAGGAAGGGCACTCACTCAGCTGCAATATGGTCAGGAACCTAGGAAGGAAGATATGGGAAGCTCTGCCTCCATACCAGCCTTCACAACCACTTTAAAGCAAGGGGCACCCACATGAAGGGTAGAGAAGGCCTGCAAGTGACCCTCCCTGACCCCTCTCCCCAGAATGGAGATTCTGGGAGCCCCACCCCCGGCCCTAAGTTGAACTTATCTGTGTCCCTCGAGTCCTCTCCGTGCCCCCTGAGCAGTGCACTCTGCAAAGAGTGCTGGCTGCCTGAGTGCTCACCTCCGAACTTCCCCTTGGAGGTAAAGGCACCAGGTGTTCACGCTTATGTCGAACTGTGGTAAATAGCGCTGATGCTGAATATCCAGGGAGGGGAGGGTGGAGGGGCGGGGCGGGAAGTTGCAGAGAGAGTGCTCGCTAACGACATACTGATGTGTTAAAATTAGCTTTCTGCGGCCCCGCACACATTTCATGCTACTCTGCCGGCGAGGGGCCAGTAAGATTGGAACTCAGTAACTCCCTGGCGTTACCATTCCCGCAGACAAAGAGTTCAGGTTCAAAATTGCCCCCACAACGTATTTGTTTAACCTTTCTATCATTTTCTTATTCCCCATTGTATTTTCTCCTATTCTCTGCCTTTAAGGGACCCACTTTACTTTTGTTAATTTTTTGTTGTTTCTTGTTTTTCTCTCATTCTACTTTCCCTTGCTTTTTCAATTTCTTCGTCATCCTTTGTTGAACTCTAAAATCCTTAGGCTTACTACACTTTCATGCAACATTACGAAACTCCTTTATTAATTAAATATAATTTCTAATTTATTTTATTAGCCACATTTGGACCAGGTATCCTATGAGTTTTTATCCCTTAAGGAAATGTATATTTGTTTTGAACAATGAATTAAGTCTTTAAATTTTTGCCATTGCTTATCTACTTTAAATCTATCTTCCTAATGTACCCATAGGAAATTAGCCTCTCATATCGACAGTGCTTTGTTTAGATTTAAGATGCTAGTTTTGGTCATAATTGAATCACTCTTACGCTCGATCTAAAATTCTATCATGTTATTATCATTCTTCTCCAGAGGGGCTTTCTCCAAACTGTTGTCAATTAGCCTTTTTTTTGCACAATAATAGATGTAAAATAACCTACTCCCCAGTTGATTCCTCAACATGCTGATCGAGAAAATCATATTGTATACATTCTGAGAACTCATCTTCCACACTGGCTTAAAGTTTGATTTGTTTAGTCCACATGCAAGTTAAAATTCTCCCCGATTATAATATTGTTCTTATTGTATGTAACAATAATATTCTGATTTGTACACTGCCCAAAACTACCGTTGTCAGGGGTCTATAAACTTTTGCCACTAGTGTTATTTGCTGCTACCTGCTTTTCTTAGCTCCATCCAAACTCTTTCTATATCTCAATTTGCTAGTTAAGATCCTCTCTCTTTACTGGGGCCTTAACATATATATACACATCCCCTTTAATCACAGGCGAGGTTCCAGAGGACTGGAGAATAGCCAATGTTTCTCCCTTGTTTAAGAAAGGAAGCAGGGATAAGCCAGGAAATTATGGGCCAGTGAGCCTTACATCAGTGGTGGGGAAGATTTTGGAGAAGTTACAAGGGACAGGATATATGCACATTTGGAAGAAAATGGACTAGTTAGCGACAGGCAGCATGGTTTTGTACGAGGAAGGTCATGTCTCACCAATTTGATTGAGTATTTTGAAGAGGTGACAAAGATAATTGATGAGGGAAGGGCTGTGGATGAAGTTTATATGGACTTTAGTAAGGCATGTGACAAGATCCCACATGGCAGACTGGTACAAAAACTAAAATCACATGGGATTCGGGGTGGGCTGGCTAGGTGGATACAGACTGCCTTGGTTATAGAATTCAGAGAGTAGCAGTGGAAGGGTGTTTTTCAGAATGGAGATCTGTAGCTCGTGGTGTTTCACAGGGATCAGTGGTGGGACCTCTGTTGTTTGTAGTATATATAAATGATCTGGAGGAAAATGTGGAGGGTTTGATTAGTAAGTTTGTGGATGACATAAAAATTGGTGGAGTTGCTGATAGAAACAGGGATCGTCAGAGGATTTTTTTGTAGCTTAGTTAAGACATCATGATCGGCACGGGCTTGTTCCTGTGCTGTACTTTTCTTTGTTCTTTGTATGCTACCCTTTAATATAAGACTGGCCTTCTTCTTTTCCATTTATCTTTCTCTTTCACAGTCAAGTATCCTGGTTTATTTAGTTGCCAACCTTGGTAATTGCAGTAAATTCCCCAAAATAGCTATCCCTGCTACTAATCCATATATTTTGTTATGAATGCTTGCTACTTCCATTCATAGTGCTTTTAGATTCAACTTCCTTTCTGTTTTTTTCCTGATGTCACCTTAGACTCTACTGCCCCATTATATTTGCTTTATTCTCTGTTCTTTTCTAACCCACACTCCTTATTTTCAAACAAATGGCTTTTCTGCTCTACATCCTTGACATTTCTCTTACTGATTTTGAATATACACTTTCCTGAATTGTTCCACCCACCTCCCACTTTCATTAGTTTAAAGCCCAGTCCATTGCCCTAATTGTCTGAATAATCAGGATGATTGTCCCAGCTTGTGAAGCTTGTCATAAAATCCCTATGGCGCAGAAAGGGGCCATTCGGCCCATTGAGTCTGCACCCACTCTCCAAAAGAGATTTTACACAGGCTCACCTCACCCCCTGCCCTATCCATGCAACCCCACAATCTACCTAACCCACACATCTTTAGACACAAAGGGGCAATTTGGCATGGCCGATTCAACTAAACTGCATATCTTTGTACTGTGGGAGGAAACCTGAGCACCCAGAGGAAACCCATGAAGATATGGGGAGAATGCGTAAACTCCACACAGACAGTGATCCAAGGCTGGAATCGAACTCGGATCCCTACCGTTGTGAGGCAGCAGTGCTAACCACTGTGTCACCCTGCCACCCCATTCCAGTAGAACAGCTCCCTTTTTATTGAATTCAACCTGTATGTTCTCTGTGGCTTCAAAGAACTCTTCCCAACTCTGAAAAGAAAGACAGAAAGATTGTTTTGTATTTATATAGTGCCTTTCAGAACCTCATGAATCCTAAAGTGTTATTCAGCTCAAAGTACTTTGTTGAAGTGTAGTCACTATTGCAAAGTAGGAAATATGGCAGCTGCTTTGCACCCAGCAATTAGCCACTGTGGCCTAACCCATGTTATATAGATGTCATGACTTCTTTATTCCTTAATCCTGAACTTCAAGCCTCTGTTTCTGCAGCAAAATTTTACTTGTCTTTTTTATGACTTTATCTATATGGACTGGTGCCTTTAGGAACTTACGTACTGAATCTCTTACCGTGTCTGTTCATCCACATCTTTCATGCGTCTCCATTTACAATACATTCTTGCTTCTTACTTTTTTTTGGAAAAATATGTTATTAAACTGCATTAAATTGTATCTGTCATTTTCTTCCCACTTCATTCCAGTCAGTTATGCTGCAAATTGGGTCCATAATCAATTGACAACCACTACAACCGAACTGAATAATATTTATCAAAATCAACATTTAAATCAACAAAACAATAATTTTCAAAACAACTGTATGCATTTATCTCCTCCATCACTACACTGTGAGTCTGTTTCATTACACCAAACATTTTTTCACCATCCAACTAATTTTTATTGGCTTGGAAGTTTGACAAAACCATATTTTCTCCAATTCAAACTGTGGAGGTATGAAAGTTAATATGAAATCATGAAAGGGAACATTAACATTAACAAATAGTTTCAGAAAGCAAGTCTTCATGTGATATACATGATTCTGAAATCCTTTTGCTTTCAATAGTAGAGCCAGGTATGGAGTTCCAATACATGGTACCATGACATGTTATGATCTCCATACATAATCGGTTTCCAATTGGAAGGGCAACAATGGAGCATGGCAGAAGTTAAATATTCTGTAAAGGAAAGGATGGAAGATTGAAAATCAAGGCACCAAAGCTCCCAAAGCTGCTTTCATCTGGGATCTGCCAATCCAAGAGTATTTTTGGCAAAACTTTGTGGAGCAGGTTTTACATCCTGTCAGAGTACAGAATCCTAAGAGAGCAAGAAATTATCTATAGACAATGAAATTCTTGACAATGCATTTCAGTAGTATACGTTCATATCACATTTTAGAAGCTTCTTCCCCTTTACAATTTTGTCAAAGATAAGTCCCGTGACATCCTACTGACCAACAATCATCTCTGACAATAAACCAACTGTAGTTGGTGACAAGAGGTTTCGAGTGCAGGAGCAGGGATGTGTTGTTGCAATTACAGTAAGAAGTCTCACAACACCAGGTTAAAGTCCAACAGGTTTATTTGGTAGCAAAAGCCACTAGCTTTCGGAGCGCTGCTCCTTCGTCAGGTAAGTGGGAGTTCTGTTCACAAACAGGGCATATAAAGACACAAACTCAATTTACAAAATAATGGTTGGAATGCGAGTCTTTACAGGTAATCAAGTCTTAAAGGTACAGACAATGTGAGTGGAGAGAGCGTTAAGCACAGGTTAAAGAGATGTGTATTGTCTCCAGACAGGACAGTTAGTGAGATTTTGCAAGCCCAGGCAAGTCGTATGCCTGGGTACAGATAGTGTGACATGAACCCAAGATCCAACATTGTTGCAATTATACAGGGCCTTGGTGAGGCCACGCCTGGAGTATTGTGTGCAGTTTTGGCATCCTTTTCTGAGGAAGGATGTTGTTGCTCTCGATGGAGTGCAGCGAAGCTTTACCAGGCTGATTCCGGGGATGGCGGGACTGATGTATGAGGAGAGATTGACGAGGTTAGGATTGTTTTCACTGGAGCTCAGACGAATGAGGGGGGATCTCACAGAGACTTTGATATGATTTGATTTATTATTGTCACACGTATTAGCATACAGTGAAAAGTATTGTTTCTTGCCGCTATACAGACAAAGCATACTGTTGATGAAAAGGAAACAAGAATGCAGAATGTAGTGTTACAGTCATAGCTAGGGTGCAGAGAAAGATTAACTTAATGCAAGGTAGGTCCATTCAAAAGTCTGACGGCATCAGGGAAGAAGCTGTTCTTGAGTCAGTTGGTATGTGATCTCAGACTTTTGTATCTTTTTCCCAACGGAAGAAGGTGGAAGAGAGAATGTCCAGGGTGTGTGGGGTCCTTAATTATGCTGGCTGCTTTTCCGAGGTAGTGGGAAGTGTAGACAGAGTCAATGGATGGGAGGTTGGTTTGTGTGATGGATTGGGCTGCATTCACAACCTTTTAACTATAAGATTCTGACAGGATTAGACAGGGTAGATGCAGGGAGGATATTCCCGATGGTGGGGGAGTCTAGAACCAGGGGTCACAGTCTGAGAATTAAGGGTAGATCATTTGGGACGGAGATGAGGAGACATTCCTTCATCCAAAGAGTGTAAGCCTGTGGAATTCATTCCCACAGGAAGTAGTTGATGCCAAAACATTGAATGTATTCAAGAGGTGGCTGGATATAGCACATGGGGCTAATGGGATCATAGGTTAAGGGGGAAAAGCAGGATAAGGCTATTCAGTTGGACGATCAGCCCTGATCGCAATGAATCAGGAAAACCCCACCGGCATGAATGGCCATAAGATTCCAGCCATAGTGTATATGGTGAAATACATTGATACTATCATCAGATGACTGAAAGTGGCTGGAGAGGAAGCTGGTACCTTATTAATGCACAAGGGCAACCCGGCAAGGTAGTCTGAGACCAGCAGCTCAGAAGGAGAAATCCCGCCCAGCTAAAGAAAGAAGCCTGCCTCAAAAAGATAGTAATCTCAGGCAGTTAAAGATGGGGTAATTTATTTTTACTTGCAAGATTACATTTCTTCACTGTAAAGACTCAACTATGGTATTGACTGAAAGCCAGAAAATTCTACCAACCATTTCTCTTCAAGGAACCAGAGAGCATCATTTAGGTCAGCAAAGGTTTCAACAACCATCTAAAGGACTATAAAAGTGGTCTGTTTTCCCCTTCTAGTAATCTAAGTGCATGTTACATATTTAGAAATGATCTTTTCTTGTGTATGCATTTGTGAGTGAGTGTTTGGTCCATTTACATTTTGGGCATCATGGAAATAATATGTTTATCCTTTCTTTTGATTTAAACTTACAAGAAAGCTTGCTCGTGTCTGTTCTTTAAAGTCACAGCACTCAAGGGGTTAAAAGACTCCTTCTTTCGAAAATATATCTTGTTGCGCTCAGCCGAGTGGTGAGTATAGGGGAGGAAATTATTCCACACCTCTCCTATTTGTAACAAAACCTATTATAGGCATTTTACAAACACAATAATTTCTTCAGTATTATGATAGTAAGTGCACTCAGACTGTCTAAGTAAGTCCAATTAGCATAGTGGCACTGCTGCCTCACAGTGCCCGGGACCTGGGTTTGATTCCTGACTTGGGTTACGTCTGTGTGGAGTCTGTACGTTCTCCCCGTGTCTGCGTGGTTTCCTCTCACAGTCTGAAAGACGTGCTGGTTAGGTGCATTGGCCATGCTAAATTCTCCCTCAGTGTACCTGAACAGGCGCTGGGGTATGGTGACTGGGAGATTTTCACAGTAACTTTATTGCAGTGTAAATGTAAGCCGACTTGTGACACGAATAAACAAACTTTAAACTTTAAAATAATCGGTAACTATCTAATAGACTTTGATGCTGCTTTACTGTACAATCTCATACAGGTTTCTTCATGTGATGGAGAACTCATAGCAAACCAATGAGCGACTCTAGTAAGCATTCCTTAAAGGGGCCACTACAGACTGTTCAGGAAAGTCAACTCTTATTATATTTTCAAGGCCAGGAAGAACATAGCACCCCTCCTACTTCCACAAAAATCCCACCCAATATATTGCCAGTGCTTCCTCTGACAAATGCTATTGCTCCTAATAGATAGAATTTACAGCTCAGCTCCCTGTTAAAGTTACCCCACTCTCCCTACTCCACACTGCCAATAAGTGCAGCATTCACACTTACTTGTTCTTGTGTAAATGTGGTTTTCCCTCAAATGAGCCGGGGTTCACGTTCGTGACTTCAGGCAGGCAGCACCATTGTCCTGTCCACCTGAGGTTAACAACCAACCCCATATATTTCCTCAGGAGGAGGAAAAAGTAAAACCCTCAAAAGTGATAAAATAAGAGGATCAAATAAGGGCCACCTCAGGCATTTCAACAGGATTAAAAAGATTCTGAAGGATTTCATACATGGCAGGCATTAGAAGATTAAGGGTATGAAACTGTAATGTCACTGTGGGATCTCTGATAAGATGAACCAACATTGCGCATTCTAGCCCACTCTCATGAAACTGCCACAATCTGGCTCAAGTGTGCAAACAACCATGGGCCTCCAAGTCGATTATCTGATTGGCACTCTGAAACCAGTATGTCAATCTGCTTAAAGGTAATGCCCCTTAAAGAAAGAATGAAATAATTTTACAGTGGGAAGATCAACACAATGCTAGAGGGAGTACTTTATTGGATAGTGGAAATATTATGCTAAGGAAAAAAGCGATTTAAAAAAAATATTGTTTCAAAATATCTGAGTGCAAGGAATATAAAGGTACCAAAGTAGATTTTCTGATCAGCCTTGCCAGGTATGCAGCTGTAGATCAGGTGCCGAGAATTGGAAATGCAAGCAGTCAGGCCTGAGACATGTTTTGCACCAGGTTTCTTCTGCATGATGGCTTAATTCATTTTCTTTTGCTGAGCGCATGCAAAAATATTTAAATGTGTGTCTAGGGCAAACTCTGCTTTTGACCTGCATTGCACTGTTTTCTTTGACAGCTCATTTCAAACAGACCCAAGGAAAGATACTGGTGCAAGACTTCTTAAAGGAGAAAAAATATAGTTTTTCAGTTTGATTTGTACAATTTCTGTGCAAATTGTTGTTTAGTTGGGGATTCTTTCAATATTTTCATAATTTTTATTATACATATGTATTATTGGGATAATTTCTTGGCACAATAAGTTGTTTAAGTAAAACAACATGTTTTTAATGTTATAAAAAGATTTTTCATTGTCTATTAAGTGATTGAAATGCACTTTCAATCACTTAATAGACAATAAAAGAGTTCCTTGCAGGAATTTAGCAGACATTAGAGTCATAGAGTTGTCCAGGTTTACAGCATGGAAACTTGTCCATTCCGCCCCTCTTTTTTAACCACTAAGCTAGTCCCAATTGCCCACGTTTGGCTCATATCTCTCTATAGTCATCTTACCCATGTAACTGTCTAAACGCTTTTCAGAAGACAAATTGTACCTGCCTCTACTACTACCTCTGGCAGCTTATTCCAGACACTCACCACCCTGTGTGTGAAAAGATTACCCTTCTGGACCCTTTTGTATCTCTCTCCTCTCACCTTAAACCTATGTCCTCTAGTTTTAGACTCCCCGACCTTTGGGAAAAGATATTGACGATCCAGCTGATCTATGCCCCTCATTATTTTATAGACCTCTATAAGATCACCCCTAAGCCTCCTACGCTCCAAGGAAAAGATCCCAGTCTATCCAACCTCTCCTTATAACTCAAACCATACCATTAGTAGATGATAAAGAGGGCTTGTTAAAGGAAGTCAATTTTCATAGGAACTTGCAGATATCTAAGTACAGAATGCAAAGTCCCATGGTGATCAGTGAGTGGAAATAAAGTTTATCAGTGATTCACTTTGATGTGCTTCAAATATAGTAATTCATGGTTAAATGGACCATGATGCAAGAAGATGCAAGAAGCCAAAGGTTATTCTGGGTAGGTAGAATGTGGAGTCGAGGCCACAATCAGACCTGCCATGATCTTATTGAACGTCAGAGCAGGCTCAAAGGGACGAATGGCTTATTCTTGCTTCTAAGTCATATGTTCGTACATTAGTCAGGCCTGACAGGAAGATCAGTAGGCACCTGAGCCGCAATGATCACAGCTACCATTATGCCACTGGTCATTTCCTCAAGTTTGGTCAACCTACTTGTCAATAACTGTGTGCATGTGCACGATGAGACAAACCTGTGACAGTTACACAGATGAATAACCTGACTGACCAGGTTCACACCAGATGACCCCAGTATAAGCAACACTTTCAAGAGAGGGTAATGTTACTACAAGGTTCATAGGAAAGGTTTCAACATATAACATAAATAACGGCACAATAGTGTTGATGGTAGTTCCAAAACTCCAGTGCAATGACCAGGTGCTGGACCTGGATAGGTTATAAAGAAAGAATTGGCCTTTGTTGGTTATCTTCATGATTTCTGGAATGGTGGTAGAATAATGTGCTAATGCGCTACAGCATTTGAAGCCAGTTACAGATCTTTTTTGCTTCGTTTTAAAAATGCCTGCAGCTGACCGATATAAGCGTGGCATTCAATTACCAATGATAGAGTAGATTACTATTTGCCCTCAACATCTATATCTGTTCATTCCAAGCCAATACTGCTATATCATGTGATGGTCATAAATAAAAGTCAGCTTGGCCAACACTTTCACCTTCTTTCCCACTGAAAAGCACCAGGAGCCTGATTTGTCTACCCAATGTCATTGTTCTGTTGCATTTCAGAAAGTGCAGGGGATAACTTATGGGAGCATTTATGTCATCTGGGTGTATGTTCTTGCAAGCTCTCTGCCAATGAGCTCTGCCAGAGATTCTCAGCTGACAGGTCAGGCCTTTAACCAAATCACAAATCCCAGGACAGGATCATCTTAATATTGAAGGAGGTCCACTTGTACCAGTGGGTGCCATCTTTAAAGGGTGCCCCGATCATAACCTCCCTGCCAGTCCATCATGGAGGTTCTAGGGGCTCCCCTCTCCACCCCCCGGCACTTCTCTACCACCATTCTCCACTCCGTAATCTTTGGTCCCTTCCCCCGCCCCGACTTTCGGTCCCTTCCACCCCTCCTGATCATCATCTTGTCCCCCACCCCACTCAATCATCGACCCCTTCTCCCCGACCCCCCCACAGTTTGAGCCAGAGGAGGCATCACTAAGGAGTAACTCATGTCAAAGCCACGCTGGGAAAGGTGAGCAAGGCCAAGCTGCCCCTACATCATTTACTCCTTATCCTGCATCCACATCTCTCCATTCATTGCTCACAAATGCACTCCCCTCGGCACCACCAATGACGATTCTGTATCACTGGTTGAGCTGCAGAAGATTATTTCTCTTTCCTTAAATATGTTGACCAATGCATCCATTCGCCTTCATGGCTCCCTGCTGTGTTCATGACACTGCAGTTTCCCTCTGCCTTCCGATTGAAGATTTAAAACTGCTCCCTTGAGGCCTGTTAAAGGGCTCAGCAATGAGCTGAATAAGCAGTTAATTGAAGTGACTCCTGGCTCCTCTGTCCGACCCTCCCTTTGAAAATCACATCACATTCCAGAGGCTCTGGGATCCAAAGATGCCCTCCAGGATCACGATTTTCAATGCGCACCCACCCCCAAATTATCTCTCTTCAAGCAGTTGAAAATCCAGCCCCAAAGATCTTGCAATTGGAAACATAACCACACAGGCAATCCGTCAGCAAAATGTAGGAGGTAACTGTATGGGAAAAAGGATTGGAGGACAAAATGCGGAGGGGTTATTCTGTTTAAAGTTAAGTAATTTACCCCACTAAAGCGGGTTATCCGCTGGAATTCTACTGCCTCGCACGCCACGGAATTGGAGCGGGCGAGGGGCGGGCAACAGAAATGTTGGTTGACCTCGGATGGGAATTTCCGGTCTCGCTCGAGCAAGGCTGTGAAAACCCATCCTATTGTCGATTTCTTATTTTTGTATCATTACATAAAACTACATAAAACATAAACTGATTGAACTAATTCACTCTGATCATCCCCACTGTGCTACATACTTCATCTTACTGGGAAAAGTTGCTTTTGAAACAAAGTGAGCTGAACCTACTCGATCTGGATGTGAAAGACAGAGCTCGGGTCTAAATAAAACTAAATTCTAAAAAGGTTGGTAATCATTTTTGTATCCATGTCACACTGTGGAATTTCCACTCTGGCAACCAAAAAAAGGAGGTAGACTTAGCAACATTCCTATGTTTACCACAAAGTCTATAATAAGTTCTCACGTCCCTTTATAAACAGCAATTGCACTAGGTTTTATGACCATTCATTCCGGTTAGGAGGATTTCCCATGTGTTTCACAAAGAACAAAGAACAGTACAGCACAGGAAACAGCCCCTTCGGCCCTCCAAGCCTGTGCCGTTCCTTGGTCCAACTAGACCAATCGTTTGTATTCCTCCATTCCCAGGCTGCTCATGTGACTATCCAGGTAAGTCTTAAACGATGTTAGCGTGTCTGCCTCCACCACCCTACTTGGCAGCGCATTCCAGGCCCCCACCACCCTCTGTGTAAAAAACATCCCTCTAATATCTGAGTTATACTTCGCCCCTCTCGCCTTGAGCCCGTGACCCCTCGTGATCGTCACTTCTGATCTGGGAAAAAGCTTCCCATCATTCACCCTATCTATCCCCTTCATAATCTTGTACACCTCTATTAGGTCCCCCCTCATCCTCCGTCTTTCCAGGGAGAACAACCCCAGTTTACCCAATCTCTCCTCATAGCTAAGACCCTCCATACCAGGCAACATCCTGGTAAACCTTCTCTGCACTCTCTCTAACACCTCCACGTCCTTCTGGTAGTGCGGCGACCAGAACTGGACGCAGTACTCCAAATGTGGCCTAACCAGCGTTCTATACAGCTGCATCATCAGACTCCAGCTTTTATACTCTCTACCCCGTCCTATAAAGGCAAGCATACCATATGCCTTCTTCACCACCTTCTCCACCAGTGTTGCCACCTTCAAGGATTTGTGGACTTGCACACCTCGGTCCCTCTGTGTTTCCATACTCTTAATGACTCTGCCATTTATTGTATAACTCCTCCCTACATTATTTCTTCCAAAATGCGTCGCTTTGCATTTATCCGGATTAAATTCCATCTGCCACCTCTGCGCCCAATTTTCCAGCCTATCTATATCCTGCTGTATTGCCCGACAATGCTTATCGCTATCCGCAAGTCCAGCCATCTTCATGTCATCCGCAAACTTGCTGATAACACCAGTTACACCTTCTTCCAAATCATTTATATATCTCACAAATAGCAGAGGTCCCAGTACAGAGCCCTGCGGAACACCACTGGTCATGATGTGGAGATGCCGGCATTGGACACCACTGGTCACAGACCTCCAGCCAGAAAAAGACCCTTCGACCGCTACCCTCTGTCTCTTATGGCCAAGCCAGTTCTCCACCCATCTAGCCACTTCTCCTTGTATCCCATGAGCCTTAACCTTCTTAACCAACCTGCCATGTGGTGAACAAAGCCCAGTCCATCACGCAATGACCCTGTCTACACTTCGCACTGCCTTAGAAAAGCAACCAGTATAATCAAGGACCCCATGCACCCCCGACATTCTCTCTTCTACTTTCTTCCATCAGGAAAGAGAATCAAAAGTCTGAGGTCACATACCAGCCAACTCAAGATCAGCATCTTCCCTGCTGCCATCACTCTTTTGAATGGACTACCGCATATTAAGTTGATCTTTCTCTACACCTTAGCTATGAGTGTAACACTACATTCTGCACCTTCTCCTTTCCTTCTGTATGAATGGATGTATGGTATGCTTTGTCTGTATAGCGTGCAAGAAACAATACTTTTTGATTTGATTTATTATTGTCACATGCCTCAGTATACAGTGAAAAGTATTGTTTCTTTTATATTCCATTCTCTTTGTAATAAATGTCAATATTCAATTTGTCTCGCTAATCACTTGCTGTACATGCAAACTAATTTTTTGTGATTCAAGTACCAGGACACCAAGATCGAGTTTTATGATTTTTCTCAATTTAAATAACATGCTGCTTTTCTATTCTTCCTGGCAAAGTGGGAAAGTTCACCTTTTCCCACATTAAACCCCATCTGCCAACTTTTCATCCACTTTCTTTGCAGATTCACTACCTCCTCTTGACAATTTAATTTCTTACCTATCTTTGAATTGATTTATTATTGTCACATGTATTAGTATACAGCTAAAAGTATGGTTTCTTGCGCTATAGAGACAAAGCATATCATACATAGAGAAGGAAAGGAGAGTGCAGAATGTTGTGTTACAGTCATAGCCAGGGTGTAGAGAAAGATCAACTTAATGCAAGGTAGGTCCATTCAAATGTCTGGTGGCAGCGGGGAAGAAACTGTTCTTTGAGTCAGTTGGTACATGTCCTCAGACATTTGTGTCTTTTTCCTGACGTAAGAAGGTAGAAGAGAGTATGTCTGAGGTGCGTGGAGTCCTTAATTATGCTGGCTGCTTTTCCGAGGCAGCGGGAAGTGTAGACAGAGTCAATGGATGGGAGGGTGGTTTGCGTGATGGCTGGTCTTCGTTCATGACCTTTTGTAGTTTATTGCGGTCTTGGGCAGAGCAGGAGCCATACGAAGCAGTGATACAAGCAGAAAGGATGCTTTCTATGGTTCATCTGTAAAAGTTGGTAAGAGTCGTGGCGAGTAGAGTTTTCACTGTATACTCATACGCGTGACAATAACAAATCAGATCAAATCAAGAACTCCATAATGATTGAAAACCATTTTGTCAAATAGCATTAGGTCAATTCTGCTTGACTTTGACAAGGTGTGTTCTCATACCAGGGCTAGTTGAGCCAGTTCATGAGTCATTTTGCAATATTTACCCACTTCTTCACTTACATCTTAAAAGCATTGTGTTTTACTATACAAGCATGAAAAATCCTAAATTATTCATGCAGCATATCATAAGACAATAGAGCGAAGCTATTATTGAGTTATTGTTATTTTGAGGACAATTACCCAACTTTATCCAATGTTCATCTCATGTCCTTTGAGCCCGAGGATCATGAGAATTGCAAGAAATCTTTTGAGAAAGTTCACCAGATCACAATGTAGACACGTGGTAATATATCTGTTCAATATAATTGAGAGGGATGTTTTTAATAATTAATGCTGCTGCGAGACTTTAGTTCCCCTTATGAAAATATGTATAGCCATTTTATTTTTAGATGTACACCTGTTCCTTAATAATGGACATTTATGTGAAATATATTTCGTAAATTTGAAGTAGAAATGTGGTTTAAAACATAGTATCCATGCAGAATAAAAATGCCCAGAGCAATAAAAGTTCAGAAACATTTCACAGACTCACTAGTTTGCTACATGCTTGTTAGACTAATGTGATCAAAAGCTACCAATATCACCCTCTACTGGGGTGCCTTGTGATTGTCAAAGGAATTTGTTCTGTTGTCACCTGGCAAATTTGGTTGAGTGGATTTTATGTTTAAATTTTCCACTGTTCAATTTCTGCTTTTTAAAAAAACTTGACTTGCATTTTTAAACAACACCAATCAAATTAGGTTATTTTGCTTCATCAAACCGATCATATAGCAATGTTAGCAACATGTGGAGATGACGGCGTTGGACTGAGTGGGCATAGGAAGAAGTCTCACAACACCAGGTTAAAGCCCAACAGGTTTATTTGGAATCACGAGCTTTCGGAGCGCTGCTCCTTCATCAGGTGAGTCACTCAGAAGGAGCAGCGCTCCGAAAGCTCGTGCTACAAAATAAACCTGTTGGACTTTAACCTGGTGTTGATAGATTTCTTACTATGCCCAACATTGACAACAGCAACATTTAAGAAGCATCTTGACAGATACATGAATAGGCAGGGAATAGTGGGATATGGGTTGCATAGAAGCAAAAAGTCTTTAGTTCAGAAAGACGTCGTCATAGATTAGAATCCCTATAATGCAGAAGGAGACAATTCGGCCCATCAAGTCTACACTGATAACAATCCGACCCAGGTCCTATCCCACAAATTTACCTTGCTAATCCCTCTAACCTACACATCCTGGGACATTAAGGGGCAATTTAGCATGGCCAATCAACCTAACCCACACAACTTTGGATCATGGAAGGAAACCAGAGCACCCAGAGGAAACCCACGCAGACATGAAGAGAATGTGCAAACTCCACACAGACAGTGACCTAAGCCAGAATTGAACCCTGGGTCCCTAGTGCTGTGAGGCAATAATGCTAACCACTGTGCCAGTATGCTGTCTATGTGCAGGCTTGGTGGTCAGAAGGCCCTGTTCCTGTGCTGTAACGTTGTTTGTTCTTTGTATACTATACTCATTAGACTGGATATTTCCTCTCGGGGCCAAAAATAAGAGTCGGGTAGGTTTCCAGGTCCCAGCACACAGACCACATGTCACCAACCAGCAACTCCCCCACCTCCCTCCACCTTCCAACCCTGCTGCCACCCCACACCTCACATGAGGAAACAATTGCTTGCTGTCACCCATTGGGATCTTCATGGAGGTATCCCCTTAATTGGCATGGACGCAGATTCCCTGTCCAATTAAAAATGCTAAGTGGGCTCTTGAAGCTTGAGGGCCAATTAGGGGTTTTCCAGATTGAGAGAAGCAGCAGCCTGCAGTTGATGGTAAGTAACTGAGAGGGCACTTCAACATGGAGACACCCTCTCATCAATTTGTTTTCATTTTTAAAAAAAATCAGCCTTTGGTTGCACCTAGGTTCTGACAGGCAGGGAGGGCTTCCAGGCAGTTACACTGTCCGGGAAACTGGGAAATGACTGGAAAATGTCATCAGCCTCCTGTAAATGAGCTTAACAAGACTATTAAGAGGCTTAATTAGCAACCTGTCTCATGGGAAGGAACTCAATAAAAAGTACACAGCTTGCATAAGGTAGACAAAATGCAGTGGCAAGACAACTCATATCAAAGTTCATTGATCAAATGTCACTCAAAGGTTCTGCTTTCTTCTTCACAGGAAGCTTAGAAAATGTTATGCCTCCTGTGGAGTGTCTTATTCATTGAACTCTTCACCTACAGCATCCTTCAAACAAATAATGCTAATATTGTATCTTACATGTAGCTGAACATAGCCTATTATCTATTTTAAGGCATAACTGATCAGAATACTGAAAGGTCTGGATAGAGTGGACGTGGAGGAGGAGATCTTTCCATCAGTAGGTGAGATTAGAATCCGAGGGCACAGCTTCAGAATAAATATCTCCCTTTAGAATCGAGATGAGGGGGAATTTCTTCAGCCAGAAGGTGGTGAATCTATGGAATTCCTTGCCACAAAAGGCTGTGGAGGCCAGGTCATTGAGTGTATTTACGACAGAGATAGATAGGTTCTTGATTGGTAAGGGGATCAAAGGTTATGGGGAAAAGGCGGGAGAATGGGGTTGAGAAATTTATTTGCCATGATTGAGTGGCAGAGCCAGACTCGACGAGCTAATTCTGCTCGTATATCTTATGCTCTTATTATAAAGCTAACATTTTAAGAACTCACGAAACAGAAATTGTAAATTTTGCAGCTTTCTGAAATAATAAATTTCCTTAACTTTTCCACTGTATTTTTTTATGAAGGACGAATTCATAAAGATAAATTGGGGACTTTTTTCCAGCCTTGAATAACAATTGAAAAGCTGTCACTTGGTTGAATCCTGACACAACTTCTGAATCAATGCCCTTTACACCCACAATGGGCTGATTTGCAGTTCATTCATTAGCTCCTAAATAGTAAATAGAATTTGAGATTGATTAGTTTTCAACAACCTTTCCTTGTCTATTTTTAAGCAGCCATTAATCTAAACTTTGGTGTGTGAACCTGGATCACCCATTATTTTCGACGGTAATTTGAATTAAGTATTAGGCCTACCCACAATGTGTATCAGTTTTCAATAACAGCAAATTTAAAAAGCCTAGCATTGAATTGATTATTCGCCAGATCCTGGAGAAATTGCCAAAATGCTTGGGAGGTATTCTTTGAAAGTGCACAGCAGGCAGCATCCAATTTCTGCCAACTATAGATGTCTTCACAGCCTTTGGTAATATCACAGTATGTATTCATTATTTTTAAGCTTAAGACATTTCCTACTCCAAGTGTCAAGGGCTTGACTTACATACGCGCATGATATAGCGGAGTCAAATTTTGGCTTCAGGCTATCAAACGTCTGAAACATTAAGCAATGTGGCTGTTTAATAACTGTGGACAGTTATTCATTAATAATAAAAAAAGTTGGAAGCACACGACAAAATATAGCCAGATAGTTTTTTTACTGAGTAAGGTGACTAAACTGATGCAATAGTACCATAGAACATCAAATGACTCATGGCTGTGTCTAAGTTCTAATAATGAGCTAAAAAGAGCTTCTACATAATAAATGAATAATTACATTGAATAATACTGTTAATTAATAATTCAATGAAAACTGAAGGGAACTAATGGTCAAGACAAAAGAGGGATCAAGCAGTAGCTTGAAGAATTTATAGTCACCACGTTAGTGGGCTCAGTTCTTCAAGTTTTTTTGAATTAATCATGGAATCTCACAGCACAGAAAGAGGCCACCAACCCATTATACATGCACCAACTCTTTGAAACACCTAACCAATTACTCCCTCTCCTTGGCCTTTTCTCCCAAAGCATTGCAATTTTTATCTTTTCAAGCATTTATCCAATTTGTTTTGAAAGTTACTATTGAATCTGCTTCCACCACCCTTTCAGGTCGTGCATTCCAGAGTGGGCAAAATTTGTGAGGTGTAACTGTAAAACATTGATTATTCACTCCCAGTTCATTAAAAATACAGATTACTTTACCATAAGAAAAGGGCCTGAAGCCATTTATTTTTACTAACAGAACCTAGACTGTACCCTTTGGTGAGCAAGGCATTTAATGTATACACTATGCTGCCTTAATGTCATGCATTTATACATGAATTGCACATTAAACGTTCATTATAGTTAGCAAAGAAAATTGCTGCAGTTCTTCCAGCTGTCCCACTTAAATTACTCGAGGGTGAAGGACGCTAATTTCCTCATTAGGAATTTTGGGCACTTCACACTACACAGACCATTTAATGCTTCGTTTGTACCACAAAGATGTGTTTCAAAATGGTGGTGACTCTTAATTAATATCAGCAGTGCAGCAAAATTGCAAGTCCCAATTTAAATGTGTGCTTCTCTCTCAAGTCATCTTCCCTGGAATAAAATCAGATTCTAATCATTCATGTTCCATTAAAAAAAAACCCTGTAAGTTAGGTATAAAAATTAAAGAAGCCTGGTTATTTATCTTCCTGAGCACAAAAATAATCAGCATCAACATTTCATGACCTTTAATTGGAATTTTAACTTTCTCCGCAGGTGCTGCCAGATTTTGTGAGTATTTCCAGTATTTTCCATTTTTATTTCAGATTTCCAGGATCCACAGTAATTTTCTTTTACAAAGAAATCAGGATATTTAAAAATACACGATATTGCGACTAGAGTTTGGAGTTTGATACAGAAATGTTGCTGCATCCTGGTCTTTTGTAAGTTTTATTACAGTTGGGTACTTGACCTTCAGGCATTAGCTTTTTAAAAATATTGATTTATCATTTTTTGAATTCAACATGTGGCCTTCTATTGAGTGAAGCCTTGCTCCCCGAATCCCTTGCAGACAACACAGAAACCTTTTCATTGTATTTGCTGTTTTGTCACATGCCTCATGTAATCTTAGACAGAAAGAGAACGTTTAAAATAAGGAATTAACTTGCATTTATACAGTGTCTCCTTATCCTCCGGATGGCCCACTTCACTTTATAATCAAAAGGTTACTGATTTTATGACAGAGTAACATGCACTAGGCCTTGTCATTAGCTTTAACTTTCAAAAAGTTTGGTAACCGCTGAGAGAGTAAGTGAACAATAAAACGGTAACAATGACACAACATAGATTTTGCATTCGACTTAAATATTTCTGCGACGAAGTAGAAAATAAGAATCATGACTCCGACTAAACTACGGGGATGATCCTCCCAAAGAAATTCGAATTGTTGACTTCGCGTAAAAACTGGAGTAAATCGCGCTGGATTTTTCAGCAGGATTTTCAAAATGAATCTTCCCACACTCTGTGCATCTCAGAGTGCCCTAGCGTGAACAATGCTGAAAATCTGTGGGTAGGGACTATTCCCGCTCGAGAGGCTGAAATCAGTGCACTGAGTGGGCCACTGTGTATGCGTGGTCTGTCAGCGCCGAGATCGGCACATGTGCAGTAGCCCCGTACTGCCGGCCTCCTGATCTCTGGCGAGCTCAAACGCGAGCCACCCCTGCGACCCCGCAACACTGCCCCTCCAACCACCCCCCATGGCCCGATCGCTGGCCCTCCAGACGTGCCCGGGTCCAGCCCCTATTCCCCGCCCTCCCAGTCTGCCTCAATCTCTAACCCTCCGACCCGCAGCCCCGCTCTCCCAATGCCAGCGCCCCTCCCCCCACCACCAGCTACTTAACTGAGAGAAAATAACTAAAACCTGTAACATTTCTCTCAAAGTATATCGGCCTCTTTTTACGTCAGAAGTTGGTTTTCAACTCCTTATGTAGAATGACAGGATTAAAATCTCCATAATTATGCTAAATGTGTCATTTTTGTTATAATGGCAAACAAATCATCCAGAAGTTCTCCTTTCAACTACAGGTGACTCCTGGTATAAAATATCTGCATTTAAATGTTTTGTACTTAGTTAAATGACCTTTAAACCACAAGGTTGATTAGCTATTGGGCTACCAGCAAATAAACCTGTGGACCGGCCTGCTGATCCTTACTGAGGAAAGCATAATCGACTTTAAAATGGGGTATCTCATCAAAATGCTGCCGGAGAGGTATACAACCAAGGTGGTTATTTTGTTGCAGCATACCAGCTGTGGGCTGATATAATATTAAGCAGCCCGGAAGCCAGTCCCATTGGGAGGATAGTAGGTTTGGAGGGTGGGGATGAACAGTGACCTTGGAGGTCGTGGGTTCAAGGTAACAGGGACCCACAATGTACTTTTGCAGCATGGAGGAAGAGTCCTGGTTTCATGAATATTCCCTCCCAACTTCAAAACTCTTCTCACTTGCTGACACAGCCAGCAAATGAACTCAACGCTTGCCATAGTTGACAAGAGCATAATAAAACAAAGAGCATCAGCAAAGAAATTTCAAAATATATTTCAAGCTGTTAATAAAACTATTCCCAACAATACTCAATAATTGTAGATTTTTTTAATATGTGCAATGTCTGACCTGAGTTCACAGGAGAGAAATTCAATTTTAAATGGTAATGATGAACATTTTGTAATATGCATTTCAAAATTGTTATAGCTAAGCATTATCACGATGACAGGAAGTTGTGACTGAGTAAAAACTACCTTCAGCATCAGCAGCTAACCACAAAGACATTTTCAATTGTATAAAGAAGACCTGTTCTTTAAAACAATATACAAGGAAAAATGGCTGCCACGTGTCACCTGATTTCTGATACTATAAATTGACCACTTCTTTGAAAAGTTTTCATATGAATTGCATTGCAGACCTGTTGAATGGAATGTCACACCTAGGGGTGTCAAAGCAAACTTTAAACGGGGCAATAAAAATGCAAAGTACTGGACTTTAATCAAATTGTCATTCTATAAAGACAATTCGGAACTATTACCAACCAGATACTCATCAGATATTCAAAACACTCTGTGGAAGTCACAATAACCCTATCACGTTGACTTCTATCTTGAAATGTTTCAAAAGTTTAGAAGATGAAAAGATTTTTAAAAAATGGATTACATTGGTCTGCAATAATGACTGCGGGACATGCAAATTAACTTATTTTCTGGGAATATATACTGACCGGAGTTTTTAAAAATTGGTTCTGCCACGCAGAATCAGAAGGAGAAGGAAAACAAAACATGAGTATAATCTAAAAACATTGCTGGAAGAGAATAGTGAAAAACTCTCTCCACCTCCATCTGAATTTAAAGGAGTGTCTTCAGTGAAGTGCAGATCTGAATCAGGTCAACTCCAGAATTCTACAGGAAACTAATTAATTTCAAATGGCCACAGCATTCAATAATCTGTGGCTAAAAGATAAGCAAATGACTTAATCACATGTACTTTTAACATTTTATTGGTCTCTAACTTTACTACTTCTAATGTTTGAGTATGTGTGTGATTGCATCTTTAATTTTCTTTTAGGTTTAGCAACGAATAAACTTACACTTCCTTTGACTCAATAAATCCCTATTTGATTGGGCTAGAATACAAAAGCAAGGTTGTACTTCTGAGGTTGTATAAGGCTCTGGTCAGACCCCATTTGGAGTACTGTGAGCAGTTTTAGGCCCCATATCTAAGGAAGGATGTGGTGGCCTTGGAAAGAGGCCAGAGGAGGTTCACAAGAATGATCCCAAGAATGAAGTGCTTGTCGTATGAGGAACGGTTGAGGACTCTGGGTTTGTATTCATTGGAGTTTAGAAGGATGAGTGGGGATCTTATTGAAACTTACAGGATACAGCGAGGCCTGGATAGAGTGGACGTGGAGAGGATGTTTCCACCAGTAGGAAAAACTAGAACCAGAGGGTGCAACCTCAGACTGAAGGGACGATCCTTTAAAACAGAGATGAGGAGGAATTTCTTCAGCCAGAGAGTAGTGAATCTGTGGAACTCTTTAAACATAGAACATAGAACAGTACAGCACAGAACAGGCCCTTCGGCCCACAATGTTGTGCCGAGCTTTATCTGAAACCAAGATCAAGCTATTCCACTCCCTATCATCCTGGTGTGCTCCATGTGCCTATCCAATAACCGCTTAAATGTTCCTAAAGTGTCTGACTCCACTATCACTGCAGGCAGTCCATTCCACACCCCAACCACTCTCTGAGTAAAGAATCTACCTCGGACATCCTTCCTATATCTCCCATCACGAACCCTATAGTTATGCCCCCTTGTAATAGCTCCATCCACCCGAGGAAATAGTCTTTGAACGTTCACTCTATCTATCCCCTTCATCATTTTATAAACCTCTATTAAGTCTCCCCTCAACCTCCTCCACACCAAAGAGAACAGCCCTAGCTCCCTCAACCTTTCCTCATAAGACCTACCCTCCAAACCAGGCAGCATCCTGGTAAATCTCCTCTGCACTCTTTCCAGCGCTTCCACATCCTTCTTATAGTGAGGTGACCAGAACTGCACACAATATTCCAAATGTGGTCTCACCAAGGTCCTGTACAGTTGCAGCATAACCCCACGACTCTAAAACTCCAACCCCCTGTTAATAAAAGCTAACACACTATAGGCCTTCTTCACAGCTCTATCCACTTGAGTGGCAACCTTCAGAGATCTGTGGATATAGACCCCAAGATCTCTCTGTTCCTCCACAGTGTTCAGAACCCTATCTTTGACCCTGTAATCCACATTTAAATTAGTCCTACCAAAATGAATCACCTCACATTTATCAGGGTTAAACTCCATCTGCCATTTTTCAGCCCAGCTTTGCATCCTATCTATGTCTCTTTGCAGCCTACAACAGCCCTCCACCTCATCCACTACTCCACCAATCTTGGTGTCATCAGCAAATTTACTGATCCACCCTTCAGCCCCCTCCTCTAAGTCATTAATAAAAATCACAAAGAGCAGAGGACCAAGCACTGATCCCTGTGGCACTCCACTAGCAACCTGCCTCCAGTCCGAAAATTTTCCATCCACCACCGCCCTCTGTCTTCAATCAGAGAGCCAGTTACCTATCCAATCGGCCAACTTTCCCTCTATCCCACACCTCCTTACTTTCATCATAAGCCGACCATGGGGGACCTTATCAAACGCCTTACTAAAGTCCATGTATATGACATCAACTGCCCTACCTTCATCAACACACTTAGTTACCTCCTCAAAAAATTCTATCAAATTTGTGAGGCACGACTTGCCCTTCACGAATCTGTGCTGACTATCCCGGATTAATCGCATCTTTCTAAATGGTCGTAAATCCCATCCCTAAGGACCTTTTCCATCAACTTACCAAGTAAGACTAACTGGCCTATAATTACCAGGGTCATTTCCATTCCCTTTCTTAAACAGAGGAACAACATTCGCCACTCTCCAGTCCTCTGGCACCATCCCCGTGGACAGTGAGAACCCAAAGATCAAAGCCAAAGGCTCTGCAATCTCATCCCTTGCCTCCCAAAGAATCCTAGGATATATTTCATCAGGCCCAGGGGACTTATCGACCTTCAGTTTATTCAAAACTGCTAGTACGTCCTCCCTCCGAACAACTACTTCCTCCAGCCTATTAGCCTGTAACACCTTCTCTTCCTCAAAAACATGGCCCCTCTCCTTGGTGAACACTGAAGAAAAGTATTCATTCATCACCTCGCCTATCTCTTCTGACTCCATACACAAGTTCCCACTACTGTCCTTGACCGGCCCTAACCTCACCCTGGTCATTCTTTTATTCCTCACATAAGAGTAAAAAGCCTTGGGGTTTTCCTTGATCCAACCCGCCAAGGACTTCTCATGCCCCCTCCTAGCTCTCCTAAGCCCCTTTTTCAGCTCTTTGCCACAGAAGGCAGTGGAAAGCAGGTCATTGAGTATCTTTAAGACAGAGATAGATAGGTTCTTGATTAATAAGGGGATCAGGGATTATGGGGAAAAGGCAGGAGAATGGGGATGAGAAGACTATCAGCCATGATTGAATGGGGGAGCAGACTCTCTGAGCCGAGTGGCCTAATTCTGCTCCTATGTCTTATGGCTCCTTATGAACAAATACAATAGGATTGGAAAATACATCTGTGGGAAAATAAATTTGAACACTTTTGTTGTGATCAATCGAGGGGGCTGAATATAAGGGGAGGAAACTCACTTCCTCCTCACTGGGCTGTAACAGCATTCCATTAAACTCATTAGTTATTTTTTGTCTCCAGCGTGTGATAGCAATACCTGAACATTCATTCTCATTGTAGATATGCAAAAGGATGACTCTCTTAATAGCTTACAGTTGTGATGTTGTTCCAATTAAACTGGAGACTGACAAAACCAAGCTTCTATTTACAAGAAACTAAGGTCTAGATTTTTGCCACATCAGAGGGCCTCTCCATTGTGGCAAAAATCATGGAGATGGCTAAAAAGTCTAAGTCACAAGCAAGACATGTTCCACTTTGGCAGGGGTGGGACTGGAAGTTGGGACAGAATTCACACATGTGAACTTTACAGAACAGCTGTCCAGTTCAATAACTAGTTTCCTCCATTGAAATGGAATTTTGTAGGTCAGGAGTGTGAAACCCAACTTGCGCAGATTATAATAGGTAAGAGGAGGTCCAAAGTGTTGGATTTGTTTGGATAGTCAGAATACTCCTTTGGAGAGTTAAGGCACCACCTTGGAGACACCTAGCAGGAGACATTGGTGTTTAGGGACATGAGATGGTATAGACGGTATGAGGGACCTTGGGGAATTAGTGAGAAAAATGTGGCATGAGGAGTGTGTGTGGAGTATGAGGACGGTGAGGTGTTGAGGGCTGTTTTTGTTTTTTTAATCATTTAAAAAATTTCTTTCAATACAGTGCCTTCCACCCAGTGCGCCTCCATATCCGGCAGCCTCCTACTCATTCCGGAGGTGGCCCCAACTTACAACAATTATTGCCATGCACTAACTGCAATCTAAATTTTGATCACACAATTGCAATGAATGTTTCCACCAAAGTTCATTAACTGCTTCAGATATTATTCACACAGGCACTATTGCTGGGATTCACAGTACTGAATGTGGATTCAGTCACATCAGTTAATGGATCAGTAGCATTCTGCATAAAAATACTGAAGTAGCAAAAATTATATTTCATTCAAAATCCAAAAATAAAAACAATTCAAGATAATAATGGTTTGAACCCTCACTCCAAGGTTGATAATGTCAGGCTAATTGGACATGATAGCTAAGTGATTATAGTACTGAATGAGCAACCTAAAGATCATGAGTTCAGTTCCCAACATGCCAATTTGCAAAACTAAATTCAATAAATGTAATTTGCTGGCTGGCATAATTACAGAGATGCTCTGAAAATCTGTCAAATTATTGTCAAAATCCAACTGGTTCACGGACGCCCCTCAGGAACACAAACCTGTCACCCTTACCTCACCTATGACTTCATTCCAATACCGTAATAAAGAATTATATGATACCGTTGATTCTTAATCCCTTGGGATAACAAGTGATTGACAATAAATAATGCCTAACATCCCAAGAGCAAGTCTATAAAAAGAACCAATAGCTCTGGAAGCAGTAACACCAGCAATCTTTGGGAACAGGTTGTCCCCAAATCTTAAGTGCATAGATTTATATTCATTTGTATGCAATTTCTATGGTGCATCTCAAAAGGCTGACAAGCAATTTAGGATGATGTGGAGATGCCAGCATTGGACTGGGGTAAGCACAGTAAGAAGTGCATCTTTGTAGAAACTAAAGCAATTTCGGGACAGTGATGTTCAGGCATCAGATAGGGGAAGTGGATCAGCAACAACTTTTCCTTTGCAAAACACCTATTCTTCAGGTATTACTTGGGCACTAAAACCATGACACTTGGCTCCACTATGTTCAGTTTTGCATGCCCCATTTTATAGATGATAATTTGTCCTTGGAGAACTTACAATGATGATTCACTTACAAGCATGATATCTGAGATTTTGGAATTGAGTATAATGAGAATTGAGTAATCCTGGGTACATTATATTCCCTGGTGGTGAGAAGATTACGGGATGATCCGATCATTTAGTACTCATACTAAAGGGGCTGACAGAATAGACACAGAAATATCCATTACTAGAGTAGGAAAGTACAATTCAAGGTGACATAATTTTAGAATTTCAGCAAAACTGGTGAAAAAAAGATCCAGAATGTTGAATAAGAGCAAATTACTATGGTTGCTGGAATCTGAAACCAAAAGAGAAAATGCTGGATAATCTCAGCAGGGCTCGCAACATCTGTAAGGAGAGAAAAGAGTTGATGTTTTGAGTCCTGATGCCCTTTGTCAAAGCTGAGCACCAGAATATTGAATGTTCTGCAGGTTCAATTCAAATAGTTAAAAGAGAGATAGATGGTTCTTTGGGAGTAAGGAATATGGAGAAAACATAGAGATGGTGAAATCATTGCAAGGGAGCAGCAGGGGGAAACAGCCAAATTAAAAATATCAGAAATATTGGCCTGGATTTTTACCCTTGAGGTAGGTAAGAAGAGTCAGGAAAATTCCAGGTGCAGCGCATGTGCCTAAGGAAAAAATGCCCGCAAAGACCAGTATTTCATAGCTGGGCTTTCAGCCAAGCTATTACGAGATTAGAATTCCAGGCCCAAAGGAAACATTGTTTGAATGACAACTCAGACTCTGATCTCTGTGGTCAATTTCATAATGTTTGTTGAAAAAACTCAAGTGGTTTCAAGGGTTTGTGATATGTGGTTTTTGAAACTTCAAAGGGTCTGGCTGATTGACACTTCATCCAGACTTTCTTCCAGGCATTGGAAAAGTTATCACTGGATTACATATTTTGAAAACTATTTTTTACCCATCCCACTACACACAATTAGTCCGAGAAAGTGTATAATGAGTCAGTGAGCATGGAAGGGGTTGAAACTTGGCATGGGGGTATGAGGGGGATCTTTAGAACTTACATTTTAAAAGGTCCCCTCAAGCACACTGGGGTTCAGAACTCCTCTAAGGGGCCATAAACCATGACTCCTTAAAAACATTGCCTGACTCTATCGAATTTGTAGAGGATTAAGATTTGCCTATCTTTGAAATAGTGCTGGTCAGCTCGAGAGTGCCACATTCAGGCTTCTGATAGGAACCAGCCCACACCCTTTAAAGATGCTTCCAGAAATTAGACAGTTTGGGATGGGGTTGGGATTCCCAGAATTGGGACACTCCTGCCATTTTAAAAGGACTCTCGAGTCAACTCAACTCGGTGAAAATCCAGACCATCATTCGAAAATATACTTTGATTTAAAACATGCTTTCACTGTGTCGATACATGCTGGACACACAATGATATTTACTCCCAAGTTTGCTGGGGAATCAAAAGTACAAAAAAGGTTTATTCAAAAAGCATTTTTACAGCATCTCTGCAATGTTTTCCTTAATTTTTCTTTATGTTGCATTAAATTTTGCAAACAATTATGGCAATTATTCTGGTGCTTCTTTTTCCCCCTAACAATTGTAGATTGACTAATTCTTTGGACAAAAAGCCTGAATGCCGATGCACAAAAACCAATTAACAACTGGATGTGGAAGGGCTGGTGAGCCCCTTAATGCAGTGCCATGAGTAGATTTTCGTGAGATGAGGATACATTTCTGGCAATGATAAAGTGTAAAATGTGACATAACGTGGTGGGCAGGATCAAGATTGCCATTGCATCCATGACAGGCAAACTCAGAAACCACCTAAGGCTTGGAAGGAGGAGGTGGTCAATCTTTTGTCGGGGGTGGGGGGGGGCCTAATTCCAAGGAAGCATTCTTATCACATTTTTCCAGGACAGAATGTATTGCACTTGTGGAGCAATGCCAGATGAAAGTGATGAATAGAGGCTTAACAATCATAGAATCTTCACCTGGTCTGAATATGATTCATCCGAAACTATTGAGAGAAACAAATGTAGAAATTGCAGAGGCATTAGCCAGAAATCTTCCAACGCCCCCCTTGGATCTGCTGGAGAATTGGAGAATTGAAAATGTTGCCTGTCTGTTTAAAAAAATGATACGATAAGCCGGGCAACTGCAGGCCAGTCAGACTAACATCAGTGGGGGGGAAAGGCAATAATCTGGGACAAAATTAATTGGCATTAAGTTCAAGCTTGAGTAATAAACTAAAGTCTGCAGGGATCTGTTTAAGGCCAATCATGTTTCAGTAACCTGATCAGATTCTTTGATGATGTGAAGGAGATGGTGCATGAGGATAGTGCAGTTGACGCTGTGCATATGGACATTCAAAGACATTTGAAAAATTAGCACATAATAGATTTATTAGCAAAATTAAAGGATAAACAGGCAATGGCAGCATGGATACAAAATTGGATAAATACATTTAATGAAAAAGTACAGGGCAATGGGAAAGAACAGGGGAATGCGACTAATCAGACAGCTCTTTCAAAGATCTGACACAGGCATGGTGGGCTGAGTGGCCTCCTTCTATGTCGTATCATTTTACAACATAGAAAATGAGAAGAAAAGTATTAACTGAATACAAAAGAAAAAAAAATCAAAATACAACAAACAGAAAAAAAGGAAGTAGTTTGAGAGTAAACTTCAATACAGTAACTATTATGAGAGACTTGTATTATAAGTGTCACTTGCTGTGTATCTCAATTCAGTGTGATTTTTGATTTTGTCCGATATTTAATATTACATGCTGCATTTCGCAGTACCATGGCTGCAGCAGGATGGCAGGCAACAAAGTCATGAACATGCTTGGAATAAAGCCACAATTACCTTTGTTTTCCCACTGGTTGGCTGTGTCTGACCTGTCACATGGCCTCGCCTTGACAGAGATGCTGGCGCTGGGTTCAACTAAAGCTATTGCAAGAACACTGACTGTCATAAATCATACACACACGCACAGGATGATAGTGGGTCTTATGCAAAAAATATCTTCCAGTGAAAAACCTAAAGAATATAGCAACTGATTCAGGTTTTCTTTAATGCATCTGCATTCCTTTGCATTCAGGAATAGTAATGGTCACTATGGGGGTGATCTTCAGCCCACTCCTGCCATCCGCAGAAGATCCGAAAGTCACAGATCACGCTGGCGCGATCGTGCCATAATGGGTGTGAACCTGATTTCCATACATTTTAATATTATTAATACGCTCCCTCGCCAGATATTGACCCCCCCACCCCCGTCATATTTTCAAACCGTGACGTTTACAACAGGTTTACCCAGACGTGGATCGCAAAGGTGAGTATAACCTCTGGGGAAGAGGGACATGGCCAATTGACACCATGCCCATGCCAACCTGAGGGTGCTGACCTGTGCCAAGGGGTGGAGCCCAGTCGGAGCCTCATGGTGACAGATACATTTATATGTGGTGGTGGACTGCAGCAGACAGGGGAGCATGGAACGCCAGCGATGGCCATTTCAGTGATGGTGGGAAGGGAGGACGTGTGTGCCAGCTCCGACTATGGGGGCCGATGGAGGGGAAGGAGCTGATGATTGTGGGGCGGGGGGGGTGGGGGGGGGGGGGGGGGGGTGGGGGAGCGCATATACATTATACAGCCGTTATACAGCTCCATGCTGATTTCTGGTGTGGAGCTGACGGCGCCGTAAATCTGGCGGCCGGAGACCTGCGGAGGCATGGCGCCCAGCAAGAAGCCTGCTACACAGCCTCTGCTCGAGTCTCCCAGCCCGCTGCGCTGCTAAAGCAGTATAATTTATTCAAATGGGTATTAAATCTCATTAGCGGGATCAGGACTGAAGTCTCCGGGCCTGCTAGAGTCTCCACCCTGCCAGGAGTGTTTCACTCCAGGGGGTTTCCAATAGGTAAAGCAGCGCAGCAGGCTGGGAAAATCACCATTCCACTCCCCCCCGCCACCCCCATCTTTATTCTGCTCATCACACCTGCTTTAGTCTTCAACGTTATCATGACCAATCTCTTTGTCTTGTGTTCTAATTTTGATCATTTAATCACTCCAGCCCTCTAACCAATCAGAGACCTTCTATTTTGCTCCATCTTCCCCTCCCCTTTTTCAACAACAGAAAATCCATCATATTTACACCTCTCTTCAGTTCTGACAAAGAGTCAGATTGGACTCGAAACCTTAACTCTGTTTCTTCTCCACAGATGCTGCCAAACTGCTGAGTTTTTTCTGTTTTTATTATAGCTTGCAAGAAGCCTGCAGGGTGCCTTTATGATTGCTGTGCAGCCATGCACACGTACATCTTAGTCTGATTGTTGGTTCCAAGCATGCATAGAGGCACTACTTAAGTTTAACCAACTAAAACCATGCAGCTTTCCAGAACTGTTATTACTGTATTTATCCAAAACTGTCAGCAAATGATAGGCGCAGGAGTCATTAAGTGTGAGAATGAATAAATATGAATTTTAAATGTATGGCAATAGTGATGGGATGCAATGATTTGACGGATTCTTTAGAATGCAATGAGGACTCACATTGTACCAAAATAATTTCTTACTAATATCACAGTAATAAGGGTTGTCATCTTCTACTGATGACAGTCATTTTTCTAACTCTGATACAATAGAGGTGAAAGTACTATGATAATAGTCATAGTTTTAATTAGCAATCCGATCCAACCAAAATTACACAGGGCTGAGAAAACGTTATTGTACAAGCAGTAATTTTTCTTGTTGTTCTAGAAATCTAAAGAAATAGATCCTCGTATTGTTGATGCATTTCAATTTAACAATCGGAAAATAATCTAGACATTCTATCATGTAGAATTCTGCACTGGTCTGGATTCCCTATGGAGAATTCCATTGAGATTATTTACGCATTTACCACTAGTTAATGTGATTTAGTGTTGCACACAAAGGGATAAAAATTGTTTAGGCTAATCAGCGGGTGTAAAGATTGTCCAATACCTGGTCTCGTCATACAAGCAGCACTAAGTGCCAGAGATCATGAGTTTACAAGGTGCTGTTGAGTGGGTTTCCTCCGGGTGCTCCGGTTTCCTCCCACAGTCCAAAGATGTGCGGGTTAGGTGGATTGGCCAGGTTAAAATAAATTGCCCCTTAGAGTCCTGGGATGCGTAGGTTAGAGGGAGTAGCGAGTAAAATATGTGGGGGTAGGGCCTGGGTGGGATTGTGGTCGGTGCAGACTCGATGGGCCGAATGGCATCCTTCTGCACTGTAGGGTTTCTATGATTTCTATGATTTTTATGCTGCTGACTGGTCACTCAGGAGAGGGTTCAGATGTGTGCCTGCCTAGCACTTTTTTTTATTCTTTTGCAGAGCATGGGCTTTGCTGGCTGGGCCAATATTTATGCTTCCCATCCCTAACTGCCCTTGAGAAAGTAGTGGTGAGCCATCTTTTTGAGTTGCTGCAGTCTGTGGTGTTTTCTTCTTCTTTGGCAGTCCCTTAAGGTCGAGGATGGCTCCATGTGATGTAGGTGCACCCACAGTGCTGTTTGGAAGGAAGTTCCAGGACTTTGAGCCAGTGACAATGAAGGAATGGCCATAGTTCTATGTTATGATGGTGTATAGCTTAGAACCGAACATGCAGATGGTGGTGTTCACATGCTTCTGTTGCCTTTGTCCCTCTAAGTGCTAGAGATCATGAGTTTACAAGGTGCTGTTGAGTCTTGATGAGTTGGTGCATTGCATCTTGTAGATGGTAAACACTGCTGTCATTGTTCACCGGTGGTTGAGAAAGTGAATGTTGGAGGTGCTGGATGGGGTGCCAATCAAATGTGCTGCTTTGTCCTGGATAGTGTCGAGCTTTGTGAGTGTTGTTGGAGTTGTACTCATCTAGGCAAGTAGAGAGCATTCCATCACACTGCTGACTTGTGCCTTATAGATGGTGGAAAGACTTTAGGGAGTCAGGAGGTGAGTTACTCACCACAAAATTCCCAGCCTCTGACCTGCTCTTCTAGTTACAGTATTTATATGTCTCGCCCAGTTCAGTTTTTGGTCAATGATAATCCCAAGGACGTTGATAATGAGAGAGTCAGTGATGGTAAAGTCATAGAATGTCAAAGATTGTATTCTCTCTTGTTGGAGATGGTTGTTAATAGCACTTGTAAAGCGCAAATGGTATTTGTCACTTATGAGCCCAAGCCTGACTGTTGTCCAGGTCTTGTTGCAGACGGGCATGGACTACTTCAATACCTGAGCATTGCACAATCATCTGCGAACATCCCCATTTCTAACCTTATGATGGAAGAAAGGCTATTGATGGAGCAGCTGTAGATGGACAGGCCGAGGACTGTACCCAAAGGGACTCATGCAGTGATGTCCTGGAACTGAGATATTTGATCCCCAACAACCACAACTATCTTCCTTTATTGCTAGGTATGACTTCAGCCAGTGGAGAGTTCGCCACCTGATTCCCTCTTTGAGGAGGAGAGCAAACTGGTGGTGATTTAATCTGAGGATCACCACACCTCAGGCAAAGGGCAAAGTTGAGAAGGGGGGGCTTCATGAATAACCTCAGCTGGTACCCCGGCTGTTGACGTTGCTCCACATCATGGAATATAATTAATATACAGCTTGCTCCTGCTGAAATGCAATCAGGGTGGAACGACCAACAAATGGTGCAATATATTGCCAAGGATATAGTTGCAGACCTGGCAAAAGATACAAAAGTCTGAGGTCACGTACCAACCGACTCAAGAACAGCTTTTTCCCTGCTGCCATCAGACTTTTGAATGGACCTACTTTGCACTAAGTTGATCTTTCTCTACACCCTAGCTCTGACTGTAACACTACATTCTGCACTCTCTCCTTTCTTTCTCTATGAACAGTATGCTTTGTCTGAAGAGCACACAAGAAACAATACCTTTCACTGTATAGTAATACACGTGACAATAATAAATCAAATCAAATCAAAAGGATACAGATCAAACTTGCTGCTGGCTGCTAGCATTATTATATGGAGTGACCAGGCCATTCATCAGTGACATTACCAGAAGCCATATTTTATCTCCAGTGAAAGAAAGGTTGTGGGACTAATAACCAGGTAGGTACAGGAATAATTAAGACAATCAGGAACAAAAGTTAAATAAAGCTTAGTTTATTTATTGTCACAAGTAGGCTTACATTAACACTGCAATGAAGTTACTGTGAAAATTTCCTGGTCGCCACACTCTGGCATTTGTTCAGGTGCACTGAGGGAGAATTTAGCATGGCCAATTTAGCTAACCCTAACTAGCACGTTTTTCAGACTGTGGGAGGAAACCGGAGCACCCAGAGGAAATCCACGCAGACACGGGGAGAACGTGCAGACTCCACACAGACAGTGACTCAAGCTGGGAATCGAACCCGAGTCCCTGGCACCGTGAGGCAGCAGTGCTAACCACTGTGTCACAGTGCTGCCGTTTATGTGGCAACCTCATGATGAAATAGAAATTTCTCAGGTTGAGAGGACCAAACACTGAAAACTCATCTTTGTCAAAATGTCTACTCCCAAGGCCTTTGAGGCAGAATTGCTGCAGAGTCACCTGGTGGTCAATTTATGGAGCTTCATGCAGACATAAGCCCAACATTTGGATTGGGAAATCATTTTCATATGAAGCTTTTATATGGACAAAGGTCTTGCACTCAAAAAAGGATCTCTCATTACATCATCACCAGGGGTGTCACGGGTAAATGTAACCTAGCATGGGCACTTAAAGTTTCTTCAGGAATGTTGACTAACCGAATCAAATCTGATTCACTGGTGAAGCAGGGGTAGATGGCAGAAGATAATTGAACCGGGGCACACAAATGTAATTAAGTTCTTGTTTTAAAGACATAATTCTGCAATTGTTATATATTATTGGATTTACCCAGTTGGTTTTAAGGGACGTCGACTTGGGCGCAGTGTGGTAATTCTGGTCACTGTGGTTCAGACTGACGAACTGGAACACAGAATACTGAAGCATTGCACCATTAAGAGAGAAAAGTGTGTTCACATGGCACTGCTTCGAGTGGCACTAACAGACTACAGCAATTCCCTGGAGGCAGACTGTGGACTGCTATGTGCAAAATGTCCCTTATTGATATAACCGAACAAACCCAAACAGCTTGTGGCCTGCAATGCTGTCTTCCTTCAGGAAATCAACATACTGCGGTCTGTGTAGCACTGCAGATAGCTTTCTTCCCCTGAAAGTTTACATTGGCAGTTTCCTTTATAAAGGTGAGCTGAAAAAAGCAAGAAAGGTGAAGTTGACACCATTGTGTAACAAAAACATAACTGATAATCAGGTCCTGTCGACAGGCATTCCACGTAGTCATAAATTTTTGATCCAAAAATCTAAGTCAAACTCCCATGGTGAGGCACCAACTTGTAATCCAGTCCCCATTTTTAAATTAAACATCCTGCCTTTATTCCGAGTATAGAATCCTAATGTTCACATTTACAATAGAATTGTCCGAGCAATTTGTCACAATGTAATGAAATGTAATGTAACTCGTGGCTGCAACAAGGACCCAATTACAAATTGCCCAACTCACATGTGCTGTTTCATTCTAAATGTGGATACTAAAACATATATTTCAAATTGAAAGGAACTATATGCATGAGGTTTTTAGTATATTGTATGTACACAATATATAGATACATACAAACAAATACATCATATGGAGATCATATGTAACATATACATACCGAGACTAGGCACCTGTGATGTCACCTGGTCCCCACTGCTTTTTTAATTGGTGGCCTGACTGGGGAGGCCTTTGTGTTATTCCAGCCAGATGAAGAGAGTGTGATCATAATCTAGGGCCAGAAGAAGCCCAAACAGTTGCTTTTTACTGTTTTTAAAAACTTGCCTTGTGGTGCTAGGAGGAACAAGTGTTAAAGAAGATTTATACATCTGTGTTCTAGGCTCCCCTCACCCTTCCTCAAGACCAGACCCTCTTAAAATCTGCCTGTGACTTAGTGTTGGTTCCTTTGGTGTCAGTTGGCAGCCTCCTGCTCACTTCCAGTAAACAACTAGTGGACATGGGAGAGGTGGAGAGGTCAAACCTGGGTTCCGAAGGTTCATGAGATGGATTCCTATGATGGGGGGATTGTCCAGAGGAAAGATTGAATAGACAAGGCATAGATTTCCTGGAGCTTGGGAAAATGAGAGGTGATCTCAATGAAACATAAAAAAATCTTCAGGGGCTCGACAGGGTAGATACTGAGAAAATATTTCCCCAACTGGGGAATCTTCGACATGGGGTCACGGTGACAGAATAAAGGGCCGGCCATTTTAGACTGACATGAAGAGAAATTTCTTCACTCAATGATTTGTGAATCTTCTGAAATTTCTACCCGAGAGTGCCATAGGCACTCAGTCATGGAGTATTGTCAAGACAGGAGTTTATAGGTCATGAGATACGAAAATAATTAAGGGATATGAAAACAGTAGGATAAGGTGGAGATGATCAGCCATGATCATTGAATGGTGGAGCAAGCCAAATGGTCTTGTTCTGCTCCTATTCCTTAAGTTCTTCAGTTCCCATGTTCAGGAACATGAGGATGAGGACCAGGAGTTAAAATCATCCATGCTTCTACTTCTGAAGTCAGGGCCGTTTGATGCTCACTACGTCCCCTGCCCATTGGTTTACTACTCTGGCTTAAAATTATGCCAAGAGATTCTGAAAATAAGACTGCCTAAAAACTATTCCAAACTGAAAAAAAGTCCCTTTAAATAATCAGAGAATGAAACTGCACAGAGGTCATTTCGTTCATCATGGGTAGGTTTGTAGGCAGGGTGGTGGATGTAAAATTCTTCAGATGACGTTCCCACAGGGGTCTTGCCCACCCCAACCTCTCTGCAATTTTACAGTGGAACATGATGAGGTCGAGGCTGAACTCTGCCTCCCCCATCCTCACCCCAATTGTTGTCCTTAAGTAGCCAATTGATGACCACTTATTGACCATTTCCCAATCAGTTTCAATTTTCAGACTGATGGAGGAGCTCATGGGAAAGTGGGCAGCCCAAAAAATTAACCTGTCAGGCCTCGGGTATCAAGGGGGAATGGCTCCGCCAACTGCCTCCTTTTAATATTCGGTGTCTCCCCTCAAAAGGTCTGGCCCCTCCGTGTACTCCCTCTCCCCAGCAACACTTGGACCTGCTCTGCCCATCCCTCCAAGGACCTCACCTCGCCTCCATCTCTGAGATCCCAAAAATTTAACTGGTCCTGCGCTCCTGCAACTTCCGCGGACTGCCCGCACTCCCAGCCCTGTCTGCCCGCACTCCCAGCCCTGTCTGCTGCAGCCTCTTTTAATGCTGGAACTGGAGGATTATCAGCCAATCAAATTGATCTGCAGCTCTCGGAGGTGGGGCCTCCTCCTCGGTGAGTGGCAGAAGTCCCACTTCCAGCCAATTAATGCTCAATTGAGTGCTGAATGGCTGCAGGACAGCCAGTCTCTGTGGTAATGTGTTCACTGATAGCTCCTGAGATGACAGGAAGGGAAACCCCGTCATCTGAAAAACCTTGGATTGCACTTCAGCTGCAAATACTCCAACCTCTGCTCCATTAAGGCTGCCATCTCCCTGTGAAAGAGGGTTGCTCATGTGACGGATGATGTGGTCAGTGTGCAAAGCACAAACCGTGGGTAAGTGAAAATGTGAACAAGGAATTTGTGAAATGTGGGATGTAGCTGCATTGGATTGTAAACAGCTAAACTGTTGACTTACTTCTTTGATGAGAGGGATTTGAAGTCAACAATAGCTAATTAACACAATACCTGAATACAATGTTAATGTATTTTCACATTGTGTGGGAAAGAGGACAGAGGAAACTTCTTTGAGATCAGGTTACAGGCTTCCCTATAAAAACAGTGAATTTCACACAGACAGCAGAGATTTTTGGTGGTCAGAGAGCAGAAGCTACATGCCTTTACGAGCTACCAGAGTCAGATGCAGGGAAGACAATCACTACTTAAAAAAGCCACCTAAGGATTCTAGGAGTTGCATCTTTCCATGAACAGAGGGAAGAAGAATCATTGGAACAGACTGTATTGCTGGTGGTGGATTTACAAAACTGTGATAACTAAGCAAAATGCCTAGACATGATTATGCAAAGCTACTGCTCAGTGAAATGGAGATGCAGGAACCTACTGGAAGCTGGGAGCAATTGTGGACAGTTTGCAATGTGGTAGAAGTACAAAAAGGGAATATACCTTTCTGCAGTTTAATGTTTAAATTTCTTACATAAAAGTTTTAAAACATGAAATTTTGCCGTGTCATTCTTTCAGCTACTAACTGCAAGTTTGAATCTCTTTTTAAGTTAGCAGCATCTACTGGGATCATAACAACTTTATCAAATGTTTCTGCAAGTCCACGTATATAACATCAACTACAAGATGTTTTTCAATCCTCTCCATTATTTCATTTAAAAATTAACTTTAGTTCGGCCGCTGTGGAATATTGTGTGCAGTTCTGGTTGCCACACTGCCAGAGAGGTGTGGATGCTTTGGAGAGGGTGCAAAGAAGGTTTACCAGGATGTTGCCCAGGCTGGAAGGTTTTAAGTATGAGGAGAGATTGGATAAACTCAGCTTGATTCCACTGGAAAAACGGAGGCTGAACCTGACCTGCTAGAAGTCTATAAAATTATGAGAGGCATGGATAGAGTAGATAGTCAGAGGCTTTTCCCCCAGGGTGGAGGGGTTGACTATAAGAGGGCACAGGTTTAAGGTGAGAAGTGGTAAGTTTAGGGGAGACATGATGGGAAAGTTGTTCACACAGAGGGTAGTGGGTGCCTGGAACACTCTGGCAGTGGAGGTGGTGGAAGCAGGCATGTTAGCAATGCTTAAGGTGTATCATGATAGACATATAAATGGTAAGCAAACAAAGGGATAGAAACTGCCTATCAAAGGGCCTGTTCCTGTGCTGAATTGTTCTTTGTACAATTTGCATTTAACAAATCCAGGTTAATGGTCATTTATTAATCCATATTTTTCGAAGTGACAATTAATTTTGTCTCATATTATTGTCCCAAAAATACTTCTCCATCATTGATATTAGACAGACTGACGTATAGTTGCTGGACATACTTCTCTCTCCTTTTTTAACCATCCTATTTGCAATCCTCCAATCTTCTAACACCATTCCCATATCGAAAGAGGAATGGAAGATTTGGGCAGAGTTTCCACTATTACCACCCTCAGATACATACTGTCCAAACTGGTGACTTCTCTGATCAAGAGGAACAAATGTGATTTTTGCACATACCTTAACATTGAATATTGCATTTGGTCATTTTATTCTAAGTTATATAAAACTGTTTAGCCTTTTCTTTTACACAAGAGTTTAAATTAGTAAAAACGTTTGCAATAGTGTCGCAGCTATTTACTTTTATCATTGCATTTGGATGGTACCTGCTGGTTTGAGGCAGGAAACATTCCTTTCATCCAGGCTTTATGTAAATCAAACATAAAAGGCGCACGTTGGTTATCAAATTAAATTAAAATGCCCCTAAACATAAAGCAGAAAATATGCTGCAAGCCTTTCCATTATTGCTATCCACTTAGAAATTATCAGTTTCAATTCAACTAAAGGCGTTCACTGTTTAACAGCCCCAATTATCACAACCACCTATATTATAGGTTAGATATAAATCTATTATACTTATTCTCTGACAATCCTTTGAATAAAAATCCACAATACCACCATGACAAACAAGCTTGTACGAATAACAGCAGGATATGCTTAAAATGGCAATTTCCAGAAGTCAGGCATTTTCAGCATTTTTTTCAGAGATGGAAGCTTCTGAAGTTCTTTAAATTATTGGTACTAGAGCAAGCCTTATAACGCACCGACCGAAAGCATTTACGCTAAAACCAGATAGATGAGATTTGAGTGTTTGAGCTGCTTATTACTTACGCTGGTTTGTCACAAATGGGATAACTTGAATGTTCAGGCCATTCTTTGAGGCAGAATACCTGTATTTAGCACAGCAGGGAGCCAAAGACAAAAGGTAGAAATGGGATAGTTCACACATCATTATTACAAGTGTACCTCCCATTGTGCCTCGCTTTTTTTCCAAATATAAGCATGTTGCTACACTGTAGTCATCTAGTCTCCCTTTGATAAGCTCATGATGTTGTCATGCCAGCAGCACAATAAAACTTCCAGGGGCTTCTATAATTCCACTGAAGGGATGAGGAATCCTAAAAAAATAAGCCCTTTCCTTTAATTTCTCCTGAAGCCTCTGAATTTAAAATCTAATTAAAAGTATACATGAAAGGAGACTAATTTGTCTGCGCTGAATGTGATGGTCCCTTTGCCATTACATTCGGAGCAAAGAAAAATGCAGGAGAAACATGGCTGGAAACATGTTACAAATATGACGGAGCCTCATTGACAACATGAATCACAAAAAAATTAAACGGCAGCAGTTTATCAAGTAACTCACTCTGAAATCTGTATTATTCTACATCGTTGATTGCTAATCTAACTTTAATGCTTAGCTAGGTTAAAACTTCATCCAGCTAAATGTAAGTAAAACTGAAGGCATCCTTTTCAATCCTCTTCGTCTCCTCCCTGCTGTGCTTTTGGCTGAACTCTATTAACCTCCCTGCTGGACTGTCACAATTTTTTCAGGTTTCTATGCTATCCACTCGAGCTAAGCGTCAAGGGTAACTCCTGTAAGTGGACCTCATACTCCGAATAATTCAGATCGCACTTCTTTCTCCGAAAGTCTGGTTAACTGAGAGCATGATCAAGGGATTGCAACAGAAAACCCTCATTCCATATACCGGGTACTGATAAATACTGTGTGCAACTTTGTTTTAAATGAGGTGGAACAAAATGCACCGTAAGGCTGCCTTCAGGTCATTTGACTGATTTATCTGTTCTGCCCCAAAGAATGGCCTGAACATTCAAATGGCACTGAGAAATTAATTTTGTCTCTCTGGAAATGTAACCTGATTACTGACATATGTTATGCAAACTAATGTTTTGCTTTTTTCATTCATGGAACATAGGCATTGCTGGCTTGCCCAGCATTTGTTGGCCATCCCTAATTGCCCTCAATCTGGGTGGTTTGCTAGGGCATTTCAGAGTTTAAAGCTTATTTATTAGTGTCACAAGTAGACTTTCATTAACACTGCAATAAAGTTACTGTGAAAATCCCCTAGTCGCCACACTCCATTTTTAAAAATTGCTCTGGGTCTAGAGTCACATGTAGGCCAGACCGGGTAAGGATGGCAGATTTCCTTCATTAGTCAACCAGATGGCTTTTTAATGACAATTGTGTCATGGTCACCATTAGACTTTTTTTTACTGAATGCAAATGTCACCATCAACCGTGGTGGGATTTGAACCCAGGTCTCTGGATTACTAGTCTCGTGATAATATCACCACTGCCCCCCCCCATAGATAATGGTTCCCACAGAGAGAAAATTAATTTCTTAGTGCCCCTTGCTATGTGAAAAAAATAGACAGCTAACTCCCCAGATATCAATTTCTGAAGCTTAGCTCGTTCACACTTTTAAAACACAGGGCAGATTGTTTAGAGGGACGGCGGGGTTAGGTTTGAGTGTCAACAGCAAGTTAAATCCCCTGAAATTGATGTTGGGTCAGGATGCTGCCATCATCAATTTTAAGTTTCATTTGGCCGGATTGAAGTCAAGCAAGGGATCCTCCTAGATCTGCCGGGTAAGTAATTAAGATACATAAAAACACAATTATTGACTATTTTCCCCTCAATTCTGGATTTAACAACCAGCGCACCAGTTTTACAATCTGTCAGCAACTTTGCCAGTGTCACCAAGGTAAGTGTAAAGTTTATTTATTCGTGTCACAAGTTGACTTACATTAATACTGCAATGAAGTTACTGTGAAAATCCCCTAGTCGCCATACTCCGGTGCCTGTGCTGGTACATTGAAGGAGAATTTAGCAAGGCCAATGCACCTAACCAGCACATCTTTCAGAAATCAGAGCACCCAGAGGAAAACCAAGCAGACACAGGGAGAACGTGCAGTTTCCAGACAGACTGTGATCCAAGCTGGGAATCAAACCCGGTCCCTGGCGCTGTGAGGCAGCAGTGCTAAGCACTGTGCCACCCATAAAGCTGGAAGAGCTTCTTCAGTGAACCAGTTGGGAATCTGTGGCCATGTAAGAGGTTGCAGTTTATCTTTCAGAGGCTACTATCACTGCATGATGGATGATAACTTCTTGGGAGACATCTCACCCACCTAGAAACCCCATAATGCAACTGAAAGACATGTTTGATTTTCTCTTGTTGGACATATTCACTACCTGCCACTTATGTGGTGCATACTTTCCACTTCCCAGCCCAAGGCTGAATGTTGTCTGGGTTTTGCTGCATGTGGGCACAGACTGCTTCAGTATCTGAGGTTGACACGATGAGATCAGGTTTTGTCAATATAAAAAAATGACATAAATATATGACCCCAAATCAAACATAACAAGCTAAATGTTGGCAGGAAATTGTGCCACGGGCAAGAAATTAAATATATTAAACAGGTAGACAAAGTTTTTTCTTGTCTTCTCCTATTTCAGCTTTCCATGCTAGTATGAACACAAAAATACAATTACTAATCACTACTTTTATCTGTGGCCAGTTTTACAATACAGGTTTGTGGCAATTGTCATCATGAGGGAAACCTCTAATTCTGCTGTTCAGATCTTCTTGCATTTGTGAATTTTCTTCTGTAACATGTTATTAAAAAGCTATTGACATTAATAAATGATAACATTGACCAATTTTCCATTCTGTTATATCTAATCTAATGTGATGGCCAATGAACTTCTTCAGAATTTGTTTGCATAATGAGAAATTAATTTGTAAGTTAAAGGCAATATTGTGAAACAGTCACTAAAGCCTGAATCCACAGCATGTTGAGAGTTAATTTAATGCCCAATAATAAAGCTTCATCATAAACTACTTTGGAACATAGTTTATTGGGTAGCAATTACTGTAGGGGAACATGTGGCAAATAGTGACCACAACTCTGTTAACTTTAGGATAGTAATGGACAAGGACGAGTGTTGTCCTAAGGGTAGGGTGCTAAATTGGGGGAAGGCTAACTATAGCCGGATTAGGCAGGAATTGGTGGCCGTTGATTGGGAGAGGCTGTTCGGGGGTAAGTCCATGTCTGGCATGTGGGAGTCTTTTAAGGAACAGTTGGTAAGGCTGCAGGACAGGCATGTGCCTGTAAAAAGGAAGGATAGGAAAGGTAGGATTCGAGAGCCGTCGATAATCAGAGAAATTGAGGATCTGATCAAAAAGAAAAGAGAGGAGTATGTTAGGTCCAGGCAACTGAAAACAGATGGAGCTCTGGAGGGATACAGAAAGAGTAGGAAAGAACTCAAACGGGGAGTTAGAAGGGCAAAAAGAGGTCACGAAATGTTCTTGGCAGACAGGGTTAAGGAGAATCCTAAGGCATTTTATTCATACGTTAGGAACAAAAGAGTTGTCAGGGAAATAGTCGGACCTCTCAGGGACAAAGGAGGGGAATTATGCTTAGAACCCAAGGGAATAGGGGAGATCCTAAATGAATACTTTGCATCGGTATTCACAAAGGAGAGGGACTTGTTGACTGGGAGTGTCTCAGAAGAAGGTGTTGACCCGTTAGAGAGAATCTCCATTACAAGGGAGGAACTGTTAGGTTTTTTAGGTAACATTAAAACTGACAAATCCCCAGGGCCTGATGGCATCTATCCTAGACTGCTCAGGGAGACAAGAGATGTAATTGCTGGGCCTCTGATGGAATTCTTTGTCTCTTCATTGGACACAGTTGAGGTCCCTGAGGATTGGAGGATAGCGAATGTGGTACCGTTATTTAAGAAGGGTAGCAGGGATAACCCGGGTAATTATAGGCCAGTGAGCTTGACGTCCGTGGTAGGGAAGTTGTTGGAGAGGATTCTTAGAGACAAGATGTATGCGCACTTAGAACAGAACAATCTCCTTAGTGACAGACAGCATGGTTTTGTAAGAGGGAGGTCGTGCCTTACAAATTTGGTGGAGTTTTCTGAGGAAGTGACAAAAACGGTTGACGAAGGAAGGGCCGTGGATGTCGTCGATATGGATTTCAGTAAGGCATTTGACAAGTTCCTCATGACAGGTTGGTTGAGAAGGTTAAGGCTCATGGGATACAAGGAGAGGTGGCTAGATGGGTAGAAAACTGGCTTGGCCACAGGAGACAGAGGGTAGCAGTCGAAGGGTCTTTTTCCGGCTGGAGGTCTGTGACCAGTGGTGTTCCGCAGGGCTCTGTACTGGGACCGCTGCTATTTGTGATATATATAAATGATTTGGAAGAAGGTGTAACTGGTGTTATCAGCAAGTTTGCGGATGACACGAAGATGGCTGGACTTGCGGATAGCGATGAACATTGTCGGACAATACAGCAGGATATAGATAGGCTGGAAAATTGGGCGGAGAGATGGCAGATGGAATTTAATCCAGATAAATGCGAAGTGATGCATTTTGGAAGAACTAATGTAGGGGGGAGTTATACAACAAATGGCAGAGTCATCAAGAGTATAGAAACACAGAGGGACCTAGGTGTGCAAGTCCACAAATCCTTGAAGGTGGCAACACAGGTGGAGGTGGTGGTGAAGAAGGCATATGGTATGCTTGCCAGTCACGACAGTCCAGAATGTAGCACTACAAATGCTATGAATGAAAAAGCATTCAAGTTAAGAGGTAATGCGAGTAATATATTTATTCTTTAGCACAGTTTCAAGTGACCATAGAATCCCCACAGTGCAGAAGGAGGCCATCTGGCCCATCAGCTCTGCACTAACTCTCCAAAAGGGCATCCAACCAGGCCCTTCACCTATTTCTATCCCCATAACCACACACATTTACCATAGCTAATCCACCTAACCTACACATCTTTGGACACTGAGGGGCAATTTAGCATGGTCAATCCACCTAATCTGGACTTCGTTGGACTGTTTAAGGAAACCAGCACCTGGAGGAAACCCATGCAGACACGGGAAGAATGTGCAAATTCCACACAGTCACCTAAGGCCAGAATGGAACATGGTCCCTGGTGATGTGAGGCAGCAGTGCTAACCATAGTGCCATCATGCCATCCCTTCAACATTATCATTGACATTCTTCAATAACGTCAATGAGGAAATCCACAGATAGCAGCTGGCACTACTGCCTGGAACTCAAAGTGACTCTGCGAAAAACCACTTGATCTGGTGAACAAATTTCCCCTCATTTATATCCCCGACTCTTTGTTCAGAAGAATTAAGTATAAATTTGCTTTAGATGGTAGAAAAAAATCAGGTGATAACGAATGTAGTTTGCCAGAAAATGTTCAAAGGATAACTGGGCAAGGTGCAAAATGGGCTGTAAATGTGCTATTGTTCATTTGCACTGCTGACCAAGACAATATTCCCCAAGATTACTAAATGCCATAAATAACAGATGGGGAAATATGAACGAAAGGAAATTCTATCACTTTTTTTTATTTTAAAGGTCGATACTTTGGTCAGAAGCAATTTCTATAATTTAGTGCCCTGCACAATATCTTCCTTTGTAAAGAAAGCTTCCAGAGTTACAAAACTTAACCAGGTACTGCAACTTACAGTTACTATTCTTCAAAACAACCTTCCGTGCATTAGAATAGTCAGATCTGAAGTGTGGGAATAAGCATTTTTATCAATTAACTGAAACTCATCAGCACTGCAAGCCTTCCTTTACTCCTAGATTCCAGAAATATAGTAATATGAAAGATAAAGAAAAGCTACCTCATGTATTCATACCACAAATGCATTCATCTAAAAATAGCAGCTATAATTAGCCTTGAAAAAAATGAGACAATTGGGCCACGCGGTGTATCTGTTGTGCATAACTTAATTGTGAATAAACAACAAATAATGACAACTACAAACTGCTTCTTAAAACATACCAGTTTACCTGAATTCCTTTCTCTCTCAAGTTTGTGTGCAACCATCGGTAGTCAGGGAAAGTGATGTTGATTGATTGATTCTGGCAGCTTCCAATGCTACATTCCGGTTGATCTGATTGGTTGATACTGACATCTTCAATCTAACTGAAGGGTGCTGAGTTTTGAACACAGACATGTTGGCACATGGGTTGAAGTCCTGACCATCAGCTTAAGAAGTTAATGGCTCCTACGTATAAAATGTATCCAATCTTGACTCATGTGAAAAAATGCATTTACTTTTGCTCAAGCCCAACTTCTATTATTGCAACAGTTCAGTTCATTCCTGTTGGTGTCACATTTTCTTTCACCTATTGATCGAGGCTACATACTCTAATTCTGCTTCTAAATCCATTTTTTTTTGCTTAATAAGATCAAACCCTCCAGCAGATGTGTGCTCAAGTGCTTTGTGAAAAAAATGGTAAAACAGAGGTTTCGCTCAGAGTAAACATTTGAGGTGGATATTGTAAACTCAGATGGAGAACAGACTGTAAGAGTACTTGACTAATGCAGATGGCATCTGAGTAAAATGAATACCTCTTGATAGACCAGTGCTTTAAGGGTCCATAGCCATTCCAGTCCACTCCCATGTTACCTTTGGTGAAGGACACATCTGGCTGGAAATTAAGCTAAGATCCAGCTCAACTTTAGCAGCTGGTCTAATGAAAGTTCCCATGGGACTAGCTTGGAGTAACCTGGACGAATAATTAACATAGCAATGTTTGGTCAAAGCAGACAAGTCTCCCAGACCCCAGGCATATGTAACATGCCTGTTAAACACCATCACTTCTCCCGCAAATAAATGGTCATCAACGTTTTTAGTTGTGAAGCAGGCATTTTGTAAGTACCTGCTATTTGAAAATGTATTACTTTACGCCTTTTCACATTGAACTGCATCTGTCATCAATCTGCCAATCATCCTGATTATTTGTCTTTTTGTAGTCTTTCAGAATCCTTCTCACAATTTGTCATGCTTTCCAATTTGGTACCATCAGCAATTTACAATATTTTTTCTTCAATTCTAAAATGTGGACATTTTATCTTTTTAAATTAGAGTACAGCTACAACACAGACACCTATCCGGCAGAGTGGAAAATTGCCCAGGTGTGTCCTGGCCACAAAAAGCAGGACAAATCCAATCCAGCCGTTTACTGCCACAGTCGCCTCCTCTCAATCTCAATGGTAGCTGTCATCAACGCTGCTATCGAGAGGGATCTACTCACAACAATCCGTTCTCAGTTTGTTTTACCCCAGGACCAAGCAATTCCAGGGCTCATCACAATCTTAGTCAAAACGTGGACAGAAAAAGCTGGATTCCAGAGGTATGTCGAGAATGACCCTTGGTAGCATTTAACAAGTTGTGGCATCAAGGTTCCTAGCAAAATTGAAGTCAATGGGAATGAGGAGGAAAATTCTCAACTGGTTGGAGTCATAATGCAAAGGAAGATAGTTGTGGATGTTGGGGACCAATCATTAGGGTCAAAATCCTGGCGGTCCCTCCCTGACAACTCTGTGGGTGTATCTATGGACTGCAGCGGTTCCAGAAGGCAGTACATCACCACCTTCTAAAGGGCAATTAGGGATGGGAAATAAATACTTTTCTTAGCCAGCAAAGCCCTTATCTAATATATGAATTTTTAAAAATCTTCGCCCCAGAACATGATTGTAAGAGTTCATCAGGGTGATGTCCTATGTCGAAACATCTTCAGCAGATTCATCAATGATCTTCCCTCCAAGATCAGGTTAGAAATAGGGATGTGTTCTGATGATTACACAATGCTCAGTACCATTCTCAACTCCCCAGATGCCAATGGGGCCCCTGCCCGTATGCAGAAATACTTGGACAACATTTATGCTTTTGCTGATAAGTGGCAAGTGACATTTGTAATGCCAGGCAATGACCATCTCGTTATCATCACTACTATCAACACCCTAAAGGGGCTACCATTGTTCAGAAACTTAACTGTGTCAGCCATATAAATACTGTGGCTAAACAGCAAGTCAGAAGGTGGGAATTTTGTGGTAATAACTCACTTCCTGACTCCCTAAAGTATTTCTACCATCTACAAGACGCAAGTCATGAGTGTGATATAATGCTCTCCAGTTGCCAGATGAATTCAGTTCCAATGACACTCAAGAAGATAGACACCATTCAAGACAAAGCAGCCCACTTCATCAGCAGCATCTTAAATATTCACTCCCACCACCGCCAGTGCACAGTGGAAAAAGTGTGTACCATGTCCAAGATGCTATGCACACATACAGGATTCTGAAGGGACTTTATAAATTAGACACTGAGGGGTTTGTTCCCTTGGCTGAGAAATTTAGAACATTGGGACACCGGGCCCAATTTTACCATTGCGTTGCGCCCGTTTTCGGGCATGAAAACTTGGTAAAGCCGGGCATGAGGCGAATAGCGCAATCCGTGCCCGTGCTGATTCCCCCTTTACCAAGGCCCGAAAATGGACGCGATCGGGACCGCGGCCGAAATGGGCGCAATGTCAATTTAAATGCATTTGCATGCTTGGCAAAGGTCTGTTTTGGGTGCTCCAGTTTCTGAAGAGGTAAATTCAGAGCTTCCGGCGGCTCTCTAATTCGGTGGTGGGGGGTGGGGAGGGAGGCAGGCCAGATGTATCTCTGAGTGGGGGGGGGGGGGGGGAGGGAGGTGGAGAAGGGAGGTCAGATCATTCTCTGGTGGTGGGGGGGGGGGGGGGGGGGGGGGAGAGGGGGGGTGGGAGGAGGAGGGAGGCCAGATCATTCTCTGGTCGGGGGGGTGGGGTGGGGAGAGAGAAGGAGGGCTAGATGGATCTCTGGGGGGCAGGGGGGTCCATTGCCACTCTGCGGGCGATCAGTGGGGGGGGGGGAAGTGAGGCAGGGAGTCACGATCGGTCTGGGGAACGGGGGGGGGTGGGTGGATAACGGGGACAGTTATGTTGTGGGGGTGGGGAAATATCTATGGGGGCCATCGCTCCTGGGCCACTTTATCCGCTTTTTGCGGCCTGGGAACGATGTGGCAGGGGAGCGTTTTTCAAATTTTTTTTTTTTTACTGTGCTTGCACAATTGAAGGCTCCGATTGGAGCAATAGCATTTCAGATGCGATAAGCCCCGCCCACAGTGCGATTCAGATTTGACGGCCTTTTTTTTCAGGCTGAGTGCGTATGGGGGCGCTTGAGAACGAGGTATACAAGTCGGATCTGCACGCCCAGATTCAACACTTAGAATCAAAATGGTAAAAATCGGGCCCACAGTGTCAGGATGAGGGGACAATTAATTAAAACTAAGATGTGAAGAGGTTTCTTCACTTATAGGGTTGGGATTCTTTGCAATTCTCTACTTTAAGGGGTTTGAATGTTCAATCGTGGAGTATATTTGAGGCAACAGATTTTTGGTCTCTCGGAGAATTAAGGGATTTGGGGGGTGGGCAGGAAGTATAGTTGAATCTGAAGAATGGCAGAGCAGGCTTGATGGGCCATATTGTCTACTCCTGTTCCTATTTCTTATGGTGCACAGTAGCAATTCATCAAAGCTTCTTTCACAGCACCTTACAAACCCACACCTCTAACATCTAGGCAAGGGCGCCAGATATAAGGAAACACCACAACCTGCAAGTTCACCTTCAAGTCATTCATCATCCTGAGTTGAAGCTATATCACCATTCCTACAGCCACTGGGTCAAAAACCGAGAACTTCCTTCCTCACAGCACAGTGGGTGTTTCTTTGCTACATGAACTGCAATGTTTCGAGGAAGAATGTCACATCACCACCTTCTCAAAGGAAATTAGGAATGGACAATAATAGCTGCCCGGCAATGCCCACAACCTAAGAACAAAACAAAAACAACTTCAACATGAACCTTTCCAGTCTGCCCTCAAATCACCTCTATCTAGGAAGCTACAATTGTCTTAGGAGCACAGGGATTGCTTAGACATTAAAAGGCTGAGGTTCACATACCTTCTACTATTCCAGTAGTTGCATGATGTAATGATTGTGGAGTTGTTAGCTACTCATTGCAATCAATCTTTATTGGTCTATGACAGTGGGTAGAAACTGTTGGTTCATAGTCACCTTTTTCCTCCAAGCATGTTACACTTACCACATGCATGTCTCAAATTATATGTGTACTGAAAGAAATCTATCCATGCCGTATATATCTTAATTAGGATAAAATCATTAAACTATTAGCTTACTCATAAATATGATATCATATTAAAGTTTTCTTGGAACCACATATAGTAGAAGATGATTCCAAAAGGACAAAGTGAAAACATGCTTATCTTTATTCACACTTTACTGTTTATGCCAGGGGGTGTTCTCCATGCAATGAGAACTGTATGTAGGGAATGGCTGCATGGATGTTTGATCTGAAATGAGATAGCAAACGTGAATCAAGCTTTTGTGTCATATCCTTCAGGGTATAATTATGTGCGTGGGTCACCAATAAAGCTTTAAAAAGAGCCAAAGGAAAAGTCAGAACTCCCTGCATAACACTTATTCCTAAACCAATATAGGAATATGATAAAATAAGGCCCATTTGGCTTACCTGACTACAGTTGACATCTGTATTTGACTAGACAGTGTTTTTTTAATATTCTTGATATAAATTTAGCAGCAAAATTTCAGTTTTCAAAAGGGTTCGGTCTGTGCATCATTTCTTACTCAAATCAAACACAATCATCTATTTGAGCACACGACCTTCAAAAGAAGATGTATTTGATTGTGCTCATAAAAGAGCAACTTAAAGCCCAAAATAATGAAGAGGTGTTTCAGAATTAAAGGAAAAATTAAGAGATACGATTGAGACCTTTAAGATGCTAAAGTGCACATATATGAGGTTGTGAAAACTTTATTTAGGTAACTGAACCCCCATTATATTTGCATTGTCTGTGGTTAAGCTAAATATAATGAACCCCTTTTCTCCTGTGGTATAAGTTGCTGTAACAAAATGTTTATCCTGACGAGTGCAAGATGAAAAGCTCCTTTCATTATGTCTCTCTTTTCAGCAATGTCAAGTGAACATTGTGTCTCTTGTCTTACTATGACCAGCACTCTGTGGATGCCAATTATTTAATAAACTAAAGGTAAAGTCTCCATAGTCTCAGATGACCACAGGCTGCTCTCCCCTTTGGGGAGCTGACTGGTGGAGATTTAACCTGAGGATCACCACATCTCAAGATGAGGGTATAGTTGGGTGGATTAGCAAATTTGCTGATGACACCAAAGTCGGTGGTGTGGTAGACAGTGAGGAAGGGTGTCGTAGTTTGCAGGAAGACTTAGACAGGTTGCAAAGTTGGGCCGAGAGGTGGCGGATGGAGTTTAATGCGGAGAAGTGTGAGGTAATTCACTTTGGTAGGAATAACAGATGTGTTGAGTATAGGGCTAACGGGAGGACTTTGAATAGTGTGGAGGAGCAGAGGGATCTAGGTGTATGTGTGCATAGATCCCTGAAAGTTGGGAATCAAGTAGATAAGGTTGTTAAGAAGGCATATGGTGTCTTGGCGTTTATTGGTAGGGGGATTGAATTTAGGAGTCGTAGCGTTATGTTGCAACTGTACACAACTCTGGTGCGGCCGCACTTGGAGTACTGTGTGCAGTTCTGGTCCCCACATTACAGGAAGGATGTGGAGGCTTTGGAGAGGGTGCAGAGGAGGTTTACCAGGATGTTGCCTGGTATGGAGGGGAGATCCTATGAGGAGAGGCTGAGGGATTTGGGATTGTTTTCGCTGGAAAGGCGGCGGCTAAGAGGGGATCTTATTGAAACATATAAGATGATTAGAGGTTTAGATAGGGTGGATAGTGATAGCCTTTTTCCTCTGATGGAGAAATCCAGCACGAGGGGGCATGGCTTTAAATTGAGGGGGGGTAGTTATAGAACCGATGTCAGGGGTAGGTTCTTTACCCAGAGGGTGGTGAGGGATTGGAATGCCCTGCCAGCATCAGTAGTAAATGCGCCTAGTTTGGGGGCGTTTAAGAGATCCGTAGATAGGTTCATGGACGAAAAGAAATTGGTTTAGGTTGGAGGGTCACAGTTTTTTTTTTTAACTGGTCGGTGCAACATCGTGGGCCGAAGGGCCTGTTCTGCGCTGTAATGTTCTATGTTCTATGTTCTAAGTAAGAGACAAGGTTGAGAAGGTGGGGCCTTCATGAATAACCTCAGCCGGTACAGGATTTGAACCCTTGCTGTAGGCACTGCTCTGCATCACAAACCAGCTGTCCAGCCAACTGATCTAACCGAAGCACCATTTAACAAGCTACCTCAAATTGTACTGATGGACTGAAATTTCTGCAGTTGTTGGATCAATGAGGTTGAGAGAAGAATGTCCCTATTTTTGTTTTGTATTCATGTACCTCCTTTGGGATATTAAATCAAATGGAGCAAGACTAGGACACTGCAATAGACTTGTCAGTGTTTTCTTATATTCTGTTACACTTCCTGTGTTATCAAGAAGAGATGCATTGGTATAAATTTACTGTGACATGAAATTCATTTATGAAGAAAAATGAGAAATCATAAGGTGAAGTGCTCAGCCATGCATCATCATTCATCTGCCAACTCTTCACCATTTCAATATTCCATCACTTTATATACATTCAGGCTTGCCAAACATGTTCAAACCAATCCCATTTTTTAAAAGCACATCAATCTATAATCAGAATTCCAGATTTGGAAACGGGTGTCAACATTCAGGTTTTCCATGGTCCAGGATTCTTTGGAATAATTTCCATCTCTTCGCTGCCTCAATGATTAGCAGCTTGATCTTGGTTTCAGATAAAGCTCGGCACAACATCGTGGGCCGAAGGGCCTGTTCTGTGCTGTACTGTTCTATGTTCTATGTTCTATGATAACCCTGATTTCTTACACATTACTCTATTAGTTGATGCTGAAAGCTCCCTTGAATAACTGTTGGAAATATTAATATCATCATTAGTGTAAAAATAATTTTGTCATTTTTAAAATGCTATTTCCAAACTGGTATATACTTGTTGTATAACCATATAACAGACAATGTTAATTTTTTTGCTGGTATAAGATATAGGAACAATACAATAGCACATATTTTATCTTCAGCAAGTTTATTCTACATACAGCTCATTCTACTCCTCTGCAGGTTGAGTGAATAATCATTATCCATCTTTAATAAAGCAATTAGACAAAGCATGTACTTGCTGATGTAACAACAGACTCCCCTCTTTTTCTCAATTAAAGCTTAGAAACAAAAATAAATTTAATTTTCTCAAACCAAACAAATGTCAACAAAATTGTGCTTTAACATTATAGATCCCACATTTCCTTTACCATATTTACATGTACACATAATTACAAAGCAAAAATTAGTTTTCCATTCTGTTATAATAACACAAGATGCCCCTTTTCCAATACATTTAGCAATTTCTTGGAGCAGATATTTACTTTCGTAAAACAGTCTGATGATTGGTGACATGTGTCAACCCACCGTATCTTAGAAATCTCCCTTCATTCTTACATTCCTTTTATGCTAGCTATGTTTATTCTTAGCCTTTTTCAGTTACACTTTTCATTGAATGAATATTGTCCCAAAGAGGCCGGGTTTCAACATGGCACTCTTCTGACCCGACCCTTTGTACAATATTTCTGTCAATATGTTGGATTAATGAAACACCCATATCTATTGCTTCAGCCAACATCATTTTTTCTGCACCTAAGGTACTTTACACTGCCACTTCAATTTTCTTTGCTTCCCAAGCCAAAGGGCAACATTTATCCTTCTTTCCTAACAAAAATATGATGAAATCTGCAGTGCTCGAACATCCCATCTGGAAGATTGGCATGCAAAGCACCACTAAAGATGATAGACCAGCTGATGTGAGATTATCAGCTAGTGACAAAGATAATTGATGAGGGAAGGGCTGTGAATGTAATTTATATGGACTTTAGTAAGGCATTTGACAAGGTCCCACATGGCAGACTGGTACAAAAACTAAAATCACGTGGGATTTCAGGTGGGCAGGCTAGATGGATACAGAACCAGCTTCGTTATAGAAGACAGAGAGAAGAAGTGGAAGGATATTTTTCAGAATGGAAATCTGTAGCTACTGATGTTCTGCAGGGATCAGTGCTGGGACCTCTGTTGTTTGTAGTATATATAAATGATCTGGAGGAAAATATGGATGGTCTGATTAGTAAATGTGCGGATGACACAAAGATTGACGGAGTTGCTGATAGTGCCAGGGATTTCAAAGGATACAACAGGATATAGCTAGATTGGAGATTTGGGCACAGAAATGGCAGATGCAGTTTAATCCAGACAAATATGAGGTGATACATTTTGGAGGATCAAATTTAGGTGTGAATTATACTGTGAATGGCAGAACCGTTAAGAATATTAAAATACAGAGGGATTTGGGCACACAAGTCCACAGTTCCCAAAAAGTGGCAATACAGTGGCCAAGGTGATTAAGAAGGCATATGGCATGCTTGCCTTCCTCAGCCGGGGCATTGAGTACAAGAATTGGGAAAATCATGTTGCAGCAAATAAAACCTTGGTTAGGCCGCATTTGGACTATTGCGTGTAGTTCTGGTCGCCACACTACCAGAAAGACGTGGAAGCTTTGGAATGATTGCAAAGAAGGTTCACCAGGATGTTGCCCAGTCTCAAGGATGTTGGCTATGAGAGGGTGAATAAACTAGGATTGTTTTCACTGGAAAGATGGAGGCTGAGGGGAGGCCTGATAGAGGTTTACAAAATTATGAGAGGCATAGACAAGCTGGATAGTCAGAGGTTTTTTCCAAGGGTGGAAGTGTCAATTACAAGGGGGCACAAGTTCAAGGTGAGAGGGGGAAAATTTAAGAGAGATGTGTGGGGGAAGTTTTTCACGCAGAGAGTTGCCAGAGGAGATGGTGGAAGCAGGCACATTAGCATCATGTAAGAGGCATCTGGATGGGTACATGGATAGGGAGGGAATAGAGGGATACGCACTGATTAAGGGCAGAAGGTTTTTAAAAAAAATTTAATTAGGGCATAGTGATCATCACAGGCTTGGATGGCCGAAGGACCTGTTCCTGTGCTGTACTTTTCTTTGTTCTATCTAGGGCTGGAAACATGCGTGTGCATTTCTCCAAGGTAAATTTCTTTATTTTGTTGTTGCTCTCAGAACTTCAACTACCATGGCATGTTGCATCATGGCACTCAGCTCCAACATGTCACCTGGCATCAGGTCTAGTCTGAGAGCATAACCAGTTCAACTGCCCAATTAAGCATCTCAATTGATCAGATTTTCCCTTGGACACTGGCTCCTCTTTTTGTGAAGATTTGACCTGATTTATTGAGATGTGACTAACATTTTCTAGATAGGATTGTTAGCTCAATGTCACTCCTGACTAGTTTTGCTTAACATTTAACCCTATACATTTAAAAGTCCCTGAAGCCTGGCTTCCATCCTTGAACACCTTTTTGATTTTAGCAATCACCTATTGTTCAAATTCTATAGAACCTCTCCAGTGAAAATCATCCACATGCAGGATAAAAATTCCTGATAGTCTCTCCCTTGTGATTCCAATAGAACATCACAGGGTCTGCTTTTAACTGGAAGCAACCCATTTTTAAAAGGACCAACCTCACGGAAAAATACCATACACTTAACGCATCATTCAATCTGTAAACACATTTGTTTAATTTCCAAATTTTCCTTCTATATCAGAGGCTTCTTTTTGAAATTGCTCACCTGCAAACACACTGCTTTTATCTATCTATCAATCCGCATTCCCAGGAGTACGTTGCCAAAATGGCCAAAAGAATCTTCAAGCTTACTTTACCTGCAGCAGGGGAGGGCACACTGATATCTTGATCCCCAAGTATTTCCTCAAAACCTTGAGCTATTTGTTCAGCTTTCACCTTGTATTTGATGCCAGGGAATACCTTTTTGGTGAATTTCACCTGTGTGACAAGGCTGGTTGTCCCCTCTCTGGTGTTTGTATACATAATCCAAATTATTTCCAACTTTCTTGCTCCTATTTGTTTTGCCTCTGTAATGATGCACGTTCACAGACACCATTCAAAACACAAAAGATATATATTAATAAGAAAAATTGTATAGAGGCCAGCAGCCACATAGCAGGTCCCTACATGGTCTTCTGCCCCAGGAAGGACTCCACTCCATGGGGTGATTACCCAATTTGCCATCCCAATGGTCCCCCAAGCCAGGTCAAGTACAAGGTGAAAGCTGAACAAGTAGCTCAGGGTTTTGAGGAAAGACTTGGGGATCAAGATATCAGTGTACCAGTGAAAACAATCCGAGCCTTTTTACCCCAAGCCAGGTGACCCTTACTCTGCTGTGTTGCCCTTATAGGACAATCACCACAACCTCTTTTTTTATCAGCTTATCTTCCAGTTTATTGACAGCGACCAGAATTTCTCTATCATGAGGGTTTCGGTTTCAACTGACATGCCATGTTTGTTCTGTAGTTCTATTACTGGCACGGACATGGGCAAAGAGCACTTGGGACAGATTGGACAGATTGTCCCTTAAGGGCAATACAAGCGACAACCTGGATTCGCCCTCTTCTCTCTTCTTGGGTTGCTGCTGCATGACCTTTCACGCATGTGATCAGAGTCTGGCCTACAAGTCTGAGATCTTTTCCTGGTATCACAACCCCTTTCTGATTCACTGTCAGAGCTTACACTGTGCTTTCTAGCCATCCACATTTTTACCTAATTTTGTCAATCTGTAGCTCTTGTCTTTTTACTTTCATCCTGCACATTTAACCAATGTTTATATCTACTAGTGGCCTTTCCTTCTCTTCCTACAATGGTGGGTGACATCCTTGCACACATTGGGATCTTCTAGCATGTACATTACCTTTGTTCCTACATTGGATAGTTGTCCTTCTGAATGAATAGTTGTATTTTGCATTTCAGTGTTACTTTGTTCATCATCATCATTGATCAATTCTTTATTTGCTATAATTGGTTCCTTATAGTTGCCCATTGTGTGCATATGTGAAGTGCCCAGCGCCTCTTTATGCTCTATATCTTGTTCAGCATCTGTATAGTCAGTTCCAATTAGCTTCAAAGTATGAACCTGAATAGTTTGATTCCTGTTTGTTCAATGACCACATTTCTTTCATTGCTGAACACTTTGCCAGGGCCTTTCCATTCTTTCTGCCAATCTCTTTTGTAATATACCAGGTCTCCCTGTCTAAATTGTATTCCCATTGGCCTTAGGTGCAATAGGCTTGCCGAATTTTCTCTGAAACCTCAGCAGAGCATTCAGATGAGTTGAAAAAAATAGCGCTAATGCTAGTCTCTTTGAGCGCAGGAAGAGAATTTGACAGGACTGAAGGCAACTTTGGATTCCTGCCATATACCAATTGGTACAGACTATACCCCCCAACTATTTGCCAAGTGCTCTTTGCCCATGCCAGTGCCATTTGCAATTTACAATCTGGTTGATCAACCAACATTATATTTAACATGTAATCTATCACTGCATGGTTTCTCCCACAGACCATTACAGAACAGGCTCTCAGCCACAATGTCACACAATGTCGCAAATTCCCTACCATTACCTGCCAGAAATTTCACTAGTGTCCCTAAACCTGGTCCCACCCATTTTTCCAAAACCTTATTGACAATGGTCCATTTGTCCTTACCATGTATTACAGTGGATAAGCTAAATCTGGTCACCATATCTAAAACGTGCAGTTGAAAAATATCCCTGTCTTGGTCCAATGCTTTTAATTCCATTGCCACAGTATCGTTAAATGCTGGTGCCAAGCTCACAACAGGATGCGGTGGTGTCTTCTGATATTTTTTTGATTTGCTCAGTAAGGTTGTTTTGTATTCTTTATAAAGCACTCTCGAGTCCCATTGTAAAGCATTTAGTTTTTGTGACCCCAGATTTGCAAACTGTCTATGCAACTTCAAAATGGTCTTCTTTTTGTCTACCAAATTCTTATTCCCAGAAGTTAACAAGACTTGATGAATTCTTTCAGAAATCTCTGGCTTCCTTAATGGCAGGCAGTAATGGCCTGACCTAGTAAAATATAGATCCACAGTCTTCCCGAACATGATCGCTCTGTCATTTTTCATGTCCAATGTCATCTGCATTTTCTTCATCGAAGTCCTGCTTAATAGGAGAGGTATGGCACTAGAAACCTCATCTGTACTCATGAAAATGCTGATCCCAGTCATCTTGCAAAGGGAGGATTATCCTTTTGGAAGATGTTAACATGTTATCATCTCCAAACCTGAAGCATGTACAACTTTCATACACCTTGACCTTTTGCCAATCTGTCTCATCAAGAGATTCCAGGTAGCAGATAAACCAGTCCACCCTACTCATGTGGAAGTGCTACTACCATCTAAAACTGCACAGTCGAAAGAATCAGCCATCAAAATACTCATCATTGGATTCAAACTTGCAGTGACCAATACATTCCTTCATGACAGTTTCTGTTATCATTTTCAGCCTCAGAATACTCGGCTTCATGTGGCATTTAAAACATTTGATTATTTCGCTGTGGGCAACGCACTGCATAATGACACTTGGAATCACACCAGTAACATTTATTAACCATTCCCCGTATATTTCTCAGGTTTAAATGTCTGCGGTCACCATCCCTGACCCACTTTTTGTCTTAACTCTCAAACTGTTGAAAGTACAGTCATCTTCAGACAGCCTACCAATCTTTGTACTGAAACCTGTGTCAATCTTTTGTCAATCTCGAAACTCAGCAATCCTTCAGTCTTTCAACTTTTGCTTTGTCACATAGTTTCCTGTATTCAATACAGAAGTAAATGACTGTCTTCCCAGAATTCTTTTTTTAGGGCAGCAGTCATTTGGTCTAAAAGGGAGTCTTTACTTTGGAATGGAACCCTGTCAATACTGATAGTCTATTGACATGAGAAATGTGTGTACAATCAAGTAATTTAAATGCCAATACAGTCTCTGGGATGTCAAGCTCAAATTTCTTCAGTCTCTTATATCATCTGTCAAAGTACATGATATATTCCTCCATGGTCTGATCATCTGATTTCTGAAATCTATCGAAGGCTGACCAGACTTATTAAGCTTCCAATTAGTCATTCTTATTGTCAAATTTATCTAAGAACTTTAACAGAAGATTCAATCCCCCTTCAAAAACAATTTTTTGAATAAACAGGCTTTTTACTCTTATGTGAGGAATAAAAGAATGACCAGGGTGAGGTTAGGGCCGGTCAAGGACAGTAGTGGGAACTTGTGTATGGAGTCAGTAGAGATAGGCGAGGTGATGAATGAATACTTTTCTTCAGTGTTCACCAAGGAGAGGGGCCATGTTTTTGAGGAAGAGAAGGTGTTACAGGCTAATAGGCTGGAGGAAATAGATGTTCGGAGGGAGGATGTCCTGGCAGTTTTGAATAAACTGATGGTCGATAAGTCCCCTGGGCCTGATGAAATATATCCTAGGATTCTTTGGGAGGCAAGGGATGAGATTGCAGAGCCTTTGGCTTTGATCTTTGGGTTCTCACTGTCCACGGGGATGGTGCCAGAGGACTGGAGAGTGGCGAATGTTGTTCCTCTGTTTAAGAAAGGGAATAGAAATGACCCTGGTAATTATAGACCGGTTAGTCTTACTTCGGTGGTTGGTAAATTGATGGAAAAGGTCCTTAGGGATGGGATTTACGACCATTTAGAAAGATGCGGATTAATCCGGGATAGTCAGCACAGATACGTGAAGGGCAAGTCGTGCCTCACAAATTTGATAGAATTTTTTGAGGAGGTAACGAAGTGTGTTGATGAAGGTAGGGCAGTTGATGTCATATACATGGATTTTAGTAAGGCGTTTGATAAGGTCCCCCATGGTCGGCTTTTGATGAAAGTAAGGAGGTGTGGGATAGAGGGAAAGTCGGCCGATTGGATAGGTAACTGGCTATCTGATCGAAGACAGAGGGTGGTGGTGGATGGAAAATTTTCGGACTGGAGGCAGGTTGCTAGCGGAGTGCCACAGGGATCAGTGCTTGATCCTCTGCTCTTTGTGATTTTTATTAATGACCTAGAGGAGGGGGCTGAAGGGTGGATCAGTAAATTTGCTGATGACACCAAGATTGGTGGAGTAGTGGATGAGGTGGAGGGCTGTTGTAGGCTGCAAAGAGACATAGATAGGATGCAAAGCTGGGCTGAAAAATGGCAAATGGAGTTTAACCCTGATAAATGTGAGGTGATTCATTTTGGTAGGGCTAATTTAAATGTGGATTACAGGGTCAAAGGTAGGGTTCTGAAGACTGTGGAGGAACAGAGAGATCTTGGGGTCTATATCCACAGATCTCTGAAGGTTGCCTTTCAAGTGGATAGAGCTGTGAAGAAGGCCTATAGTGTGTTAGCTTTTATTAACAGGGGGTTGGAGTTTAAGAGCCGTAGGGTTATGCTGTAACTGTACAGGACCTTGGTGAGACCACATTTGGAATATTGTGTGCAGTTCTGGTCACCTCACCAGAAGGATGTGGAAGCGCTGGAAAGAGTGCAGAGGGGATTTACCAGGATGCTGCCTGGTTTGGAGGGTAGGTCTTATGAGGAAAGGTTGAGGGAGCTCGGGCTGTTCTCTCTGGAGTGGAGGAGGCTGAGGGGAGACTTAATAGAGGTTTATAAAATGATGAAGGGGATAGATAGAGTGAACGTTCAAAGACTATTTCCTCGGGTGGATGGAGCTATTACAAGGGGGCATAACTATAGGGTTCATGGTGGGAGATATAGGAAGGATATCAGAGAGTGGTTGGGGTGTAGAATGGACTGCCTGCAGTGATAGTGGAGTCAGACACTTTAGGAACATTTAAGCGGTTATTGGATAGGCACATGGAGCACACCAGGATGATAGGGAGTGGATAGCTTGATCTTGGTTTCAGATAAAGCTCGGCACAACATCGTGGGCCGAAGGGCCTGTTCTGTGCTGTACTGTTCTATGTACTTCTAATTTTACTCTTTGCTGGTAATGATGAAGTCAAAGCCATACCTTGCTTCTTTTTGGGGAATGAAGTAACATCTGCCCACATCTCAACTTGAGTTTCCCATTGCTCATATGGCTCTGCTCTCAAGAAAATTGGTGAATAATCAACGCCTTACATTTTGCATCTTCCTTCTGTCATCCTGTAACTTAAATTTGTTAGCAATAGTGCACTTCTTTCCCTTCAGAGGGTGAAGGCATGAACCTTCTTCTGCAGCAACTAATCACCAAAGCTTAATGTTCATCCTCTGCTACCATGTTAATTTCATTGCCACTATATGATGGAGGAACAAAAGAGCAGCTTGCTGTTTACCTTCAGCAAGTTTATTCTACATATAGCTCAGGCGAGATACAAACCCTTGATAGTTCCCCCACAACAACTGCTCTCGTGTGCTCTTTTGGAGAATAGACAAATAATCAACACTCGTCTGTAATAAGGCAATTAACTTAACAATGTAATTGCACTTGCTAATACGCTGAGAGGTAATCTAATTGCTAACCCATTCATGAGAGCAATTTCAGAACTCAATCATGGTATATGACCTTCATCACATATTATATAAAAAGATCAAGACTTCCATTAAGTAATCTTTATTCACTCTCCTTTGGAGTCACAAGCTTTTTTTTTCAAGTGTATGGTTTGAATAACAATGGCAGGGTATTCAATTAACTTAACAGAACATAATTATTTAAGTCAACCAAAATGTTTGTGCAACATAGTCTTTTAAGGTCTGCTGCTCTGAATTTTGAAGGAAGAGCTTGCATCTTTCATGACATTGGGACATCCTAAAGTGTTTCTAATTAATTAAGTGCTTTTGAAGTGCAGTTATTGTTGTGGTGTGAGAAACAGTAGCCACATACAAAGTTCCGACAAACAGCAATGTGATAACAATCTATCTGTTTGAACGATGTTGATTGAAAAATTGGCCAAGACATGGGGTAGAATTCATCTGCTCTTTTTCAAATCGTGCCATGGGATCTTTTAAATTCACTTGTGGTGCAGGACTTTTGGTCATAACCCTTATAACATTCAATCATTCCATCTTAATTGTGCTATGAGATAATACCAACTTTAGACAAATCATGTGTTCCAATTTATGAAACTATATTGTCTTACCATAATTAAAATAGTTAAAATATTCAAGGATCAGCAACTTTACCAACAATCTCAAAATTAGCTTAATAGCCATGTCAACAATCGGGTAATTCTGCAGTTTGCAAATCGTGATGATTTGCTTTGCTTCATATTACAATAATTTAAAATAAGCTTTACCTTTTATTAAATCATGAATATTCACCCCAATATGTTCAAAGGTGAGATAGATAGATTCTTGAACTGCAGTGGGGTTGGTGCTGGAGGAGGCAAGATTTATGGGGAACAGGAAACATGGAGTGGAGGCCAGGATCAGATCAACCCTGCTCGAAAGGCAGAATGAGGTCCTACTCCTGCTTGTATTTATTACATTATCATTCATATAAACATAATAACATATGTCTAGATACTCCACCTTATTCATTTCATTCGGAATTTTGAAATGTATTAATTTCCGGCCTGCATAGTGCCATTTCAGACCCAGTACAAATATCCTTCCACTCTTTTTCTAAGATTGCTGGAAGGAAGTTGTAACTCAGATGATGCATTTCTTTCAATGTGCTGAAGCAATTTATTCAATGGGACGCGGTTGTAAGAACCCTCTCACCTTTGTCGATGCTATACAAATGACTTATAGTTTTGACAGATATTCTCATCATTCATTGTATTAAAAGACTGAAATCCTGAATTCCAAATTTAAGAATAATCCTAAACCTGCGTATTTTAAAAAGGTATTCGTTGCATAGATCCAGTCTCAGATTTTAAAACATCACCAGGTATGTATGACAGATGCAGCACGAAACTGAACCGGAAAAATGTGTTATTTTGTGTTAATTCTGAAATTATTGCTTCTTTTTTATTTTGACACTTTATATCACATTTGATAAGTAAAGCCTCAATAACAATCCATGGAGTTACTGTGCATAATAAATTGAGCTTTTTAATTTAATCTCAGTTAAACTGCACATGGATAAAGTATGATAAGAACCACTGAGAAAAAGCAGAACAGTAAAAATATAATGTATGACTAAGAAAAACCACTGATACCATCCAGCTCAACCCGTTATTCGATCCTGTTTTCCATAACAGATACATAAATCATATTGCATATTTTTTCTGAATCAAGAATTCGCTCAGTTCTTTTCCATCTGCTGAGTAGTTTACCTTCATATACAATTGCTAACTGATCAATATGCTGTTTTTCATTATTCAGTGATTATGCTATTCAGTTTAATACCATAATAGAGCCAGCCTGAGAGAAAACAGTGCCGGCAGCCAACAGATGAAGGCGACAGCGGGAGTCAGCAGGAAACAGGCAGAGAACACGAGGGAAAACAGTGCTGGAGACCAACTAATTAAAATGGTGGTGGGAGTCAGGGGAAGCCAGAGAGCCATCCTGAAGGAAAACAGTGCCAGAGGCAAGCAGATAAAGGCAATGGTGGGGATCCAGCAGGGCTCACGGGGAGCACAGACAGAGCAAGTCAACAAGGACAGAAAAGGAAGGAGTGCGGTTGCGGGACATCAGGTAGGCGATCTGTGGTTGTTCAGAGCGCCCAGAGATGAGGAGCACATCACTGAGAGAGTTCAGGGGAAGCGTAGCGGAGTGCAATGAGTGTGAGCATCAGGGAGAAATAACGTCAAGAAGCTACAATTATTGCCAGAACAAGAGAGCATGCTGACTGGTGTGTTGGTAAGTCTTTAGTTTATTTCTATTAAATTCAGTTAGTCCAACAAATAGAGGCAGGTCTTTAGTCCAACGGAATGCACAGCCTCCGGCATATGGGGATGACAACATGCTTTCCGTGTGTACTGAATAATCAGGAAGTATCATCAGTATCACCAAGCTTGGGTTTCAGAGCTAGAGCAGCAGTTGGCATTACCGTGGCTGAGAGCTACATGGAGAGAAGATTTCTGCCTGTGGTCCCTGTAGCTGTGCATGCAGAGAAGGAATGGGAACTACTCCCCCTCTACCCCCTGACCACCAAGGGGTCTCAATGGCCTCCGGTCCCACCGGCAATGCCATCAAGTCTAGTCCCTGTTGGTGGGGGACCACACGTGATTCCTGCTGGTGGGGACCTCCACCGGCGAGGCCGTTAAGACAAGTGAGCCCAGATGATTGCGTCCCGGCCTTACTAATAATATTTAAATTCACATTTCAATATTACAATCAGCTTCATGCCCTTCCTGGGGAGTGGTGGGGCTGCCTGCTTGCAACGAACATGTAACGTTTTCAACAAATTAAAGGCCTATTCCTGGAACAGACTCAAATTTTCCAGTAATTCTTCAACTGCCCAGAGGTGACGGGAAACAGGGCAGCTGTTTGAAGGAGGTCTCAAAATGGCAGACCAGGGAGCCTGTGCTCCAGGTAGGCTTTGAGGCCCTCCCTGCTTGCCTGATTTCAGCTGCAGCTGTAGGCTGCCCCACTGCACTCTTCCCCCCACTCCCCTCTCCATGCCACAACCAGATCTCACTCAATGGCCAGGCTACTGATTATATTTTTTATTTTAAGTTTTAAAAAGTTGGAGAGTGCCTCCATCTTGGGGTGCTTCTCTCTCACTTATCTTAGACCATAAGATATAGGAGCAGGATTGGGCCATTCGGCCCATCGAATCTACTCTGCCATGCAATCATGGCTGATATGATTCTCATCCCCATTCTCCTGCCTTCACTCCATTACCCTTTATCCCCTTATTGATCAAGAACCTATCTATCTCTGTCTTAAGACATTCAATGACCTGGCATCCAAAGCCTTCTGTGGCCATGAGTTCCACAGATTCGCCACCCTCTGGCTGAAGAAATTCCTCCTCCTCTCAGTTTTAAAGGAGCGTCCCTTCACTCTGAGGTTGCGCCTTCGAGTTCTAATCTCTCCCACTAGTGAAAACATCCTCTCCACGTCCATTCTATCTGGGCCTTTCAGTATTCTGTAAGTTTCAATTAGATCCCCCTTCATCCTTCGAAACTCAATCGAGAATAGATCCAGACTCCTCAACTGCTCCTCATATGACAAACCCTTCATTCCTGGAACGATTCTTGTGAACCGCCTCTGGACCCCCTCCAAGGCCAGCACACCACATTAGGTATGGGGCTCAAAACTGCTCACAATATTCCAAATTCCTTGAATGGCATCCTGTTGTTGTTTCTGAGTTGGAGAATCTGTGATTGCCACTACAATGAGAGGCTGCTCACCATCCCAAATGAATGGTGTGCCCTCCCTCTGACCATTAATTGGCCAATTCGGGAAAAATCACAGCTTAAGTACTGTTTTCCATACAGTGCAGGCTTCTGGCCCCCAGTTAGCCAGACGGTGGAGTCCTGAAGCCGGTGTGGAAAATCCTGTTCTCTGTCTCCTGCCACCTACGGACAAGCCCTCCGTATACACAGGATCTACTCAGATGAGGAGGATCGCAACAGACACCTACAGATGCTGAAAGAAGCCCTCAGAAGAACAGGATATGGTGCTCGACCCATCGATCGACAGTTCCGACGCACCACAGCGAAAAACCGTACCGACCTCCTCAGAAGACAAACACGGGACACGGTAGACAGAGCACCCTTCGTCGCCCAGTACTTCCCCGGAACGGAGAAGCTATGCCATCTTCTCCAGAGCCTTCAACATGTCATCGATGAAGACGAACATCTCGCCAAGGCCATCCCCATACCCCTACTTCTTGCCTTCAAACAACCGCACAACTTCAAACAGACCATTATCCGCAGCAAACTACCCAACCTTTCAGGAGAACAGTGACCACGACACCACACAACCCTGCCATAGCAACCTCTGCAAGACGTGCCGGATCATCGACACAGATGCCATCATCTCACATGAGAACACCATCCACCAGGTACACGGTACATACTCTTGCGACTCGGCCAACGTTGTCTACCTGATACGCTGCAGGAAAGGATGTCCCGAGGCATGGTATGTTGGGGAGACCATGCAGACGCCACGGCAACGGATGAATGAACACCGCTCGACAATCACCAAGCAGGAGTGTTCTCTTCCTGTCGGGGAACACATCAGCAGTCACGGGCATTCAGCCTCTGATCTTCGGGTAAGCGTCCTCCAAGGCGGCCTTCATGACACACGACAACACAGAATCACTGAGCAGAAACTGATAGCCAAGTTCCGCACACATGGGGACGGCCTCAGCCGGGATCTTGGTTTCATGTCACACTATCTGTAACCGCCATGACTTGCCTGGGCTTGCAAAATCTCACCAATTGTCCTGGCTGTAGACAATAACACTTCTTTAACCTGTGCTTAACCCTCTTGCTTAACCCTCTCTCCACTCACATTGTTTGCACCTTTAAGACGTGATTACCCTTAAAGACTCACATTCCAATGATTATCTTGTAAATTGAGTTTGTGTCTATATATGCCCTGTTTGTGAACACAGCTCCTCACTCATCTGATGAAGGAGAAGCGCTCCGAAAGCTAGTGGCTTGTGCTACCAAATAAACCTGTTGAACTTTAACCTGGTGTTGTGAGACTTCTTACTGTTCCTGCCACTTAACCAATTTCCTAACCAGATCGATAATTTCCTTACTTTCCATGAGTTTCAATGCTACCTAACAATCTCTTATGAGGGACTTTATCAAATACCTTCTCATTCCATACAGGTAAAATCCTTGGGTATTCTCCTGTCCACTACTTCAGTCACTTCTTCAAACAATTCATTCGTGTTTGCCATGCCTGGCCCACCTTTTACAAATCTATTCTAGCTCTCTGATCTACTGAACATTTTCAAGATGTTCAGTCACAATATCCTTATAGGCTTTAATAATTTCCTGACAACACATATTTGGTTAACCAGTTGTTCCTGATCCGCTTCTATGATCAAAAATCAAAGATTAGTGAGCCAGTACTCTAACCGCTGACCCAGCAAACCGATGAGAGTTCTGGTCTCTGAACACTGGGTTGGCAGCTAACAGGATGCTCCTATCCAATGGGAGTGGACTGATGATGCCACCATTGCATCTAACTAATTCCCCTAGTCAGGAATTGAGAATCCGGCTCATGGCCTGTCCACATGTAAGGGACTTGGTTTCGGAAACAATTCAGAATACACTCTGCTATAAGTAAAACAGTGAAAGAATTAGCATACCTCAGTTACCGTTCAGGCAGGGAAAAGAAGAAATAGAGAGACCACCATCATTTCTGAAGAGGAAAAGAGAGAACAAAGTGCTTTGCAGCAACTTAGAAATATGTTTTGATCTTAAAGCTGCATCTATCTCCAAGAGTTTGTTCAATTTTATTATTTAAAGATTACAGTGCTCTTTTCCTTTGAGTAGTTAAAATTTGTTCTAAGCAACTGATATGGCCTGTGAACTGTTGAGTTTTATTTCCTGAATAGTTGGCAAGTTCCAGGGTCTCGACAAGAGCCTCAATCATATTCAAACCAGCTTTCAACTACAGTGAATTGTATCAAGGATATTAAGTATGTATTTATAAGTGTGTTTAGTTTAGTTTATTTATTAATCACAAGTCGGCTTACATTAACACTGCAATGAAGTTACTGTAAAAATCCCATAGTCGCCTCTTCGGGTACAAAGGAGAATTTAGCATGGCCAATGCACCTAAATAGCACATCTTTCAGACTGCAGGAGGAAACCAGAGCACCCGGAGGAAACCCATGCAGACACGGAAAAAATGTGCAAATTCCGCACAGACAGTGACCCAAGCCGGAAATCGAACCCAGGTCCCTGGCACTCTGAGACAGCAGTGCTAACCACTGTGCCGCCCTATTGTTGAATTCCTATGGTGGCCTGGTAGATCTCCAAGCATGGCCTGTAATTGTAGGTGAGATGGAAAGGTGAGAAGTAAGGAAAGAATTTACACAGGATGGAATACCAGTGGAACTGGGTAGAGCCTCAAAACCTCACCCCTGTCAGGCAATCTGTTTTCTCTCTACCTCATTACCCGATTGGAATTTTAGACCCATAATTTAAATGCACTCTACATTTAGTTGAAAATGAATTTATTAAGTAAGGCTGCATGATTTAATCCAAAAAGTACCAAGGGAAAAATATAGAATATGCAAACTATTAAAAATATTATAAAAATCTGGAAACTTTCCGACCACCAATATGACATTCTGGAGAAAGCAAATAATTTCTTAAGGAACAAATCTTTCTGTTGACAATTTTATTCAGAAAAAGATTTTGCTTGAGATCAAAGCAAGAAATTCCATTTTTTACTCACCTTGATGTTACTAGGAAAATGATAATCGGGGGAATTTTACCCTCATAAAGTCTTAGTATTGAGAAGGAACATTTTTAAAATGATAACTATATTTTCTTTGGGGATTCTTGCAAATGGGAATCCATCTTTATCCAGTGAATTATATATTACTTTCAGCACATGATTAAATGTGCGTTGATTTTAATTTACAAAATGACATTTTCCTTTTTTCGGATAAAACTTTTCAACGTACATTTCCTGTTTCTTTCTGTGCATATGGTACTTCTTTCCGAAGGAATAAAAATCCGCTTCATTTCAAAAGAAGCATCAAACCTTATTTCTTATTAAACAGTGAAAGGAGTTTTATCAAAGCTTCAATTCCATACTAAGTACTTCATGCAATTCAATTACTTTGTGTTCTGTGATAACAGAAATGTATTTAACGTTAGAGCCACAACCAATTATATACTATTTTCATGAGCTACTATAAGCAAAACTGCAAAAAAAAACTGACTCAAGGACAGATCTTCACAGAATTGTTTGATCGTTGTTCAGGAAAAATCTATCGAATTTCCCCGGACAAAGCTCAGAACTTCTTCACAGGCTTTAACTAACACATCACTCATTGTGGTTTGGGTGGTGATGGTTAAATCTCAGTCTTTAGATTATCATGGTAATTCATGTGAGTTCTGTGGAGACTGGGCAATTGGATCTGCCATTTTAATGCTCAGGTGCTGAAGGTGAAATCCACCTCCTCCCCCACCACCCCCACTGCCCCCCCACCCCCAACCACCCCACCACCTGCTCCCCATCCTCACCTCAGCAAATGTGTCCTGCATCTCTGCATCTAATCACAAGTCATTGGGCCCTGCTAAAACTGTGAATGTAGATATGGTAGGCGAGGACAGGCTTGACTCAGCTTACTCGAACTGTCCAGAATTACACATCAAGGTTAATTAATCATTTCAACAAAGTACAGAGGAGATATTGGAGTGGGCGGGGGTCTGACACCAGACCTCGGGTGGGAATTTCAGGTCTCGCTCAGGCGAGGCTGTGAAATCTGTCCAATAACTCAAAAATACCTGATATGGGACTTAACAGTGTTGAACATGGAACTGTTGGGTGGGATTCTCCCAACTAAATTCTAATTGTCGAATTTGCTTAAAAACTGGAGTAAATATTTTTACAGCGGGAGTTGCAAAATGAAACTCCCACACTCTGTGCACTGCAGAGTACACTCGTGTGATTCACTCCAGAAGTCAGTGGGCAGGGCCTATTCCCGCTGGAGAGGCCGGCAGCATAGCGCTAAGCGGACCACTATGCACATACCGATCTGTCAGCGCCAAGATCAGCGCATGCGCAGTGGCCCTGCACTGTCAGCCTCCTGATTGCTGGCCAGTTCGATTGCTGGCCAGCCCCGCGATCCCACATCACTGCCCCTCCAACCCCTCACAGCCTGATCGCTCGCCCCCTGAACATGTACGGGCCCAGCCCCAAACCCCCCCTCTTGACCCGCCTCGATCTCCCGTCCCCCTCCCGAACCCCATCTCCTCATGAGCAGTCATGTCCCCCCCTGAAGCACTGACACCCCCGCAGAATACCTGCACCCCCCCCCCCCCCCCCCCCACCCCCTCCCCCACCCCTGAGATGGCCAGGCCCCAATCGCTAGCCTCCTTCCCTCCCTCCTCAACTGATCCTGACTGCAGAGCAACAGCGGGTCCCTCCCACCCCCACCGATCGCACCCCCCCAGAGGCCCTGCCCCATCAGGCCCAGCCCCCATTATTCCCCACTCCCTTGCCACTGCCCCATGCACCATGGGCAATGCCAAGGTCCCCCTGGACATTGGCAGTTTTCTCCTTGGGCAGTGCCAGAGGGCCAAGGCTGGCATTGCCAAGGTGACAATGCCCAGGGGTCACCCCACCGCCCCCCCGGCACCCAACCCTCAACCCCCCTCAAGGCATCTGACACAGGGCCTCAATTTCCCCCCCTTCACCCGCAAGTGGGGAGCAACTGTAAACCCCACTGGAGTGAACCACTCCTGGCCAGGAGGAGGGTGGTGGGCCGCTAGCGGAGCTGACGATGCCGGAAAACCAGTGCTGGGAGGCACGCGGTGGCCCGGACGCCCAGCGCGAATCGGCCGCTGCTACAGTCTCCCAGCCCAGTGCGCTAAAAAAGCAGTGCAGCGGGATGGGAGAATCTTCCCTGTCATCTTTACAATGCTACTCATCTTGATGGAATAATATCGAGCATGGCACGCTTCAGTTTTTGCTTGATAAAATAGGAAGGATGGGATTTCAGTCCCACCTTCCTGTAAATTTTATCCACCACAATTCAATTCCTTTGATAAACTAAAGAAATCCAATAGACTTAAGAAATGTGCAAATTATGCAATTTGTTGAAAAGCATATGCTTAATCTGTTCAATGCCCTGATTTTGTTACAAACTACATGCATACTGCAGCGATTCAAGGAGGCAGTTCACCACCACCTTCTCCAGGGCAAATAGGGATGGGCAATAAAAATGTTGACTGAGCCAAATCCCATGAAAGAATTTTGTAAGAAGTTCTTCAGTTGAATGGTATAACAGAAATAGATTCTATCTGCTATGGGCACAGCCACCTATGTCCATGTTTGCATTCATCGCAACTTTGAAAATCTTCCCATTTGCACTGCAACTTGAGAATTTTGAACCTGAGATTAAATAAGAACAACAGTTTTCACTTGCATTGCACCCTTAACATAATAAAACATGCAAAGTTGCTTCACAGGAATGATTATCAATATCTGAGTCAATATTTGACACGGAGCGACATAAAAAGGACTAATGACCGAGAGTTTAGTCAAGCTGGTACGAGTGTCTTAAGAGGCAACAGAGAGCGACATTTGTGGAAAGGTTTCATGGGAGAATTCTAAGTCTTAGGGACTTTCAGCTGAAGACATAATAACCTTCAATGGTGGAATGAAGGAAATTGAGGTTTGGTAGGAGGCCAGAATTGGAGTAACTGAGAGACGTTGGAGGATTTTAAGGTTGAGGAGGTTAGCGATAGGGAGGGGAAAGAACATGAAAGAATTTGAAATCAAGGATGAGGATTTTTAATTTGTAGCTTTATCAGACGAGGAACCAAAGTAGGTTACTGAGCATGGTGTACTGGGCATGCTGGAGTTAGGCAGTGTGGTTTTTGATGGGCTCATGTTTAAGGATGTGGCAGGAGATCCTTGAAATTCCTTGAAAACCCAGAAATACACCGAAGATCCTTAGACAGCACCTTCCAAACCCATGAACATTTCTATTTAGAAGGACAAGGGCAGTTGATGCATGGGAACACCACCATCTGTACGTTCACCTCCAAGCCACTCACCATCCTGACTTGGAAATATATCACCATTCCTTCGCAGTTGCTGGGTCAAAATCCTGAAATTTCCTCCCTAATGACATTGTGGCTCAACCCACAGCATATGGACTGCAGCAATTCAAGGAGGCAGCTCACCACCACTTTCTCAAAGGTGCCTATGGATGGGCAATAAATGCTGGCCAGCCAGCGACTCCCATGTCCCATGAATGCATTAAAAAAAGTCAAGTCTAGAGAGGCAAAAGGTATGGATGAGGGTTTCAGCAGCTGATGATGTGAAGGAGCACTGGTAACAGGCAATGCCACGGATGTGGAAGTGGGCTGTTCCAGTACTGGAAAGCATATGAGGTCATAAGTTTATCTTGGAGTCAAATATGACACCAAGCTTTTAACCAATTTGGTTCAGTCTTGAAGAGAGAGGACAGGGAGAGGGAAAGGATGACTAGCAAAGGGAATTTGGTGTAGAATTTAGGTCTCTATATTTAAATGGAGAAAATTTCTGCTCATCTTTAATACTGAACATTCACACGACGAAATCAAAGGCAATGGAGGTTTGACAGAGAGTTTGTCTCATTTCCCACTCTAGTCAAAGAAAACAATTGTCAAGACATCTGTCTTCTCCTGTGCTGCTTCATGGCCAATGGGTTCCGTCAGCCTCAATAAAGTGCGCAGAAGCAACCATTAAATCTGTTGTCAGGTCACAAGCCTGATGTGTGTACTGCAGTCCCCTGCAAACTCATCCTGATCCAATTCACACAGTTCCAGTGAGGGTCACCAGTGGTTCGACCCTGAATATAAAGTGCCTGCCTTTCAATGTGTATCAACATTGTCAATCCCTCATAACAAAAAGCCATTGTATTAAAAATTCACACATACAATAATTCAAGTTAAGTAATGAAAATAGTAGAAATCTACTGCTGATGTGTTCGAATCATCAGATTTATTCGAACTAAGCAAATTGTACTTCAGAAAATAAAGACTTGCAATAATGTTGTTCCTGACCTCAGAACACCCCAAAGTACCCAAAAGCCAATGAAGTGCTATTCTTTGAATTGTAGTCACTTTTGCACTGTAGAAATGCAGCAATTCGTGAGCAGCAAGAGCACAATCACAAATGTAATGGTGACCCAATAATCTGCGATGTCTGAAGCACACAGTTTTATTGCTGATGGTTGAAAAATAAATATTGCCCAAGCACCAGAACACCTTGCTCTTCTTCAATGCTGAAGATCTCCAGATCTTAACCACACGATGCATAAAAACGTTTTTCCACATGTCACCATTAGTTTACGTTGATTGGCAAAAGAAACAATGTCCTCTGGTTCTTTACCCTTCCACCCACAGATGTACTCTATTCAGACCCCTGAGGATTTTGAAAACCTCTCCAAAATCTCCTTGTGATCTTTTCTTACAGAGAACAGCTAAAGCTTGTAAAATCTATCCATGCAGCTGAAGTTTTTCATTGCTGAAATCATTTTCATGAATCTTCACTCTCACTCGTCCTTTCGCAAACGTGCGGTGGATGCTGGGACGGTGAATAAATTTAAGAAGGAGTCAGACAGATTTTTAATTGGTAATGGGTTGAAAGATTATGGGAGAAGGCAAGAAAATGGGGATGAGGAGCATATCAGCCATGATCAAATGGCGGAGCAGACTCGATGGGCCGAATGGCCTAATTCTGCTCCTATATCTTATGAACTAATGAAAAGGTGTGCTGTCCAGGTTTATACACTAGTTGAGGCCGAATCAGGGTTTTAAACAGGTTCATCATAACTTTCTAGCTTTTGTACTCCATGGCTCAATTTATTTTCTTTGATCTTTTTGATTTGATTTATTATTGTCACATGTATTAACATAGTAAAAGTATTGCTTCTTGCGCGCTATACAGACAAAGCATACCGTTCATAGAGAAGGAAACAAGAGAGTGCAGAATGTAGTGTTACAGTCATAGCTAGGGTGTAGAGAAAGATCAACTTAATGCAAGGTAAGTCCATTCAAAAGTCTGACAGCAGCAGGGAAGAAGCTGTTCTTGAGTCGGTTGGTACGTGACCTCAGACTTTTGTATCTTTTTCCTGAAGAAAGAAGGTGGAAGAGAGAATGTCCGGGGTGCGTGGGGTCCTTAATTATGCTGGCTGCTTTGTTGAGGTGGCGGGAAGTGTAGACAGAGTCAATGGATGGGAGGTTGGTTTAAAAGGCTGGTATAAAGCCCACGCCTGAGGTGGATCTTTGTTGAAGATATTCAAGTAAAAGATTGAGTTTCTGTGAGACCAATTGATTTACGGTGTGACAAGTCTGGGCGGGGCGAAGAGTTGATAAGGGATCCAAAGCATCTGTTTTGTCAGTTCGTTCCCGACTATGAGGTGTTTGACCACAGGTCACCCATTGGTTTGTATGATCTTTATATTTACTGTGAACATTAGAGTATAAGATACATTTTGTAACTTGAGCTATATTTACAAATCTGTATATATCTGTAAATGTATAGTTGGGGTGATGGATTGTGTAATATAGTTAGTGCTTTCTTGTTTAATAAATATTTTATTCTTTTATTAAAAATTCATCAGCAAACTCTGCTGTAGGTTAGCCACCCTCCACATTTCTTACAGAAAATAAAAGTCAGGATCTATCAAACCTGGTTCTATCCTGAGATCTGTCTTGTCCAGTACTAACATCAGCTAGGATCATAACATCTCTGCACATACCAAGGAAAGCCCTGTTTTCCATCAGTTCCAAAAACATATGGACAGCACAGTGGCACAGTGCTTAGCACTGCTGCCTCACAGCACCAAGAACCCGGGTTCAATTCCAGCCTCAGGTCACTGTCTGTGTGGAGTTTGCACATTCTCCCCATGCCTGCATGAGTTTCCTCCCACAGTCCAAAGATGTGTGGGTTAGGTTGACTGGCCATGATAAATTGACCTGAGTATCAGGGGATTAGCAGGGTAAATATGTGGGGTTACGGGAATGGGACCTGGGTGGGATTGTGATCGATGCAGACTCGATGGGCCAAATGGCCTCCTTCTGCACTGTCGGGATTCTATGATTCTATGAAAGAGCCACTGGCAGTGGCAGTGCACTACAGCAAAGGCTGATGCAGCTACAAAGAGCCACTCACTGATCCAAACAGACTACATAACAGACACCTTTAGGCAATACATATGACCTTTCCAGTATTCCGTCAGGAACATACTCATGAGGTGATTGACAAACCAGGACATGATAATGATGTGCATAACAAGATGAAGAGCAGTGAACGCATTTCACACCGTCAGAATTGTGGGAAACATAGATACCGTCAGACCATCCAGAGTGTTGTCAAAATTCAAATTATCTTTCCTAAGTTGGCAGCTATTTGTTATCAGCCAAGAGTGACAAAGGGGTAAATACCAACATACCACCCCTGTGAAATCTAAAGGACATGCATCCACAAATGTAAAGGGCCCTGGGGAAACCTATTGTGAAACTTTCAGCATACAACAGTTCGCTAATTCCATGAACAGAATCCACAGTCCTGAGTGCAAGTACAAACAATTCTCTTGGGTGCCACATAGTGGAGACTAAAGGCTTAGCAATTATAGATCTACTGACATGCTGTGACCTTGCACTCGTGACATTTCATGGAATTCGTCAGATGTCACATGGCAGATCAATGTTAGAAACCGCAATGTTGGCCTCAGTTCATGATCTAACATTGACATGCCCAGAATGTTTTGACAAATTGGCAGTTTCAAGAGAGCTAAAATGGTATGCTTGCAGGAGAATACAAGTTTGCTAACTGATCTGCTATATTTTGCAAAACATAAATGCCAGCAGCTACCAGAAGAAATGGCAAAAGATTCTACACCACAGAAGCTGTAGAAAAGCATCATTGAAGGATGTCCTAATTCAATGCAGCATGTCCACAAATGCATGAGACTATTTTGGCCTTACTGGGATGAGCTAGGCATCTAATCAGTTTAAAGTCATCATACTGGAATTTTTGTGACCTGACATTCTTCAACAGCTTTCTCATTCACACATGGGCATAAATTGAATAGGAAGATTCACAGTCTATTAGTCAAGTGCCAACAGTTGTGGTCTAGAAGTGTGAGGCACGTCAAGAGCATATGCCAAGTCAACACAAAGAAGTACTGAGTCCACATGAAGTTCCCGCCCACCTTTGGCCCAAAATCGCATCCGACCTTTTTCAAGTCTATAGCAATGATTTTAATTGTCGACTACTTTACTAGGTACCCCGTTATTTTACAATTGTACAACATGTCAATGCTTTTATGCACTCTCTTAATTGGTGTGTCTCGAGTGTTCATGATGGATAATAGTCCACAATTTATTGGTAAGCCATTTCAGGATATGTGTGAGAAGTGGACTATTACTACATAATTTCCTAATAAACCTATCTCCAACAGTCTAGTTTAAAAATAATTTATGTGGTGTAATCCATAATTCTCAAATGTAGACAGACCAATTAAAATCTACACATAGCAGTGTTGTAGCTGAGAGTAGCATCTTTATAGCTAAGAGTGGCATCTTTAAGTGCAACTATTCTATCATTGGCAGAGTTTATTTTTGGCAGACCGGTGTGTACCAATTTACCTAATATGACACATTTGACTTTCTCAGAAACTAGAGAGCAACCTTTTACAACTGCAAAAGAAAGTGAGCAACATGCACGATCAAATGCAGGTACAGCATTGCCAAGTTTACTGTTGGGATAATTTTGCGTCCAGGATCCCACAGAAGGTACATGGCAATAAGCCAGGGTAACAAGGATTGTTCAGAGCTAAGGTCACAAAGGTGCAACAGTGAAGTGTAAAGAAGGGCAGATCAGATCCACATTGGCTCCTCAATCACCATACAGTCCTACTGCATCTAGGACAAAATCCAAAACGTAACCAGAAACAACATCCAAAAATGACAATTCCAAAAATCGCTGTGAATAATTAGAGAAACCTCCAGACAAAGTTACCATTACAAGGTCTGGTCATACCAGTAGATTACGTCTACACTTTAGGGACTCATAGAGGGGAATTTTCCTGGCCCGCCCGCCACAGGAATTGTAGCGGGTGGAGGGGGGGGGGGGTGGGGGGAGGACCATGCAAAGGTCTGTTGACCTCGGGCAAGACTTTCCAGTTTGGGGCGAGTGAGGCCAGAAAATCCCATCCAAAGATTCACCAGCACGATGCACATCTGTAATGGTAACTATACATGAGCATGTATTGTAAATAGTTATACTTATTTGGACAGGTAAAAGTATATTTAAAAAGAAAGGGGGGTGTTGTAATATGTCTTTAAGGGATAGCAACATGACATCAGTAGAAGGGAAATATGCCAAGTGACCCAACTTTAGTTTTACTTTTGCTTTTGAGCAGAACACACACACACTCTAAGCTCTGCTGTTGATATTTTCAAGTTTTCTATCTATGTATACATGTTCCCATGTGCCTAGTCTAAATAAATAAACCCACAACATGTTTGCACAATCCCTTATGATCTATGTGTGCTTACGTCATTACAGCAGCAAAATATTATTAATACCCAAAGTGGATTAAATGCCAACAGTACAGCACAGTGGTTAGTTAGCACTGCTGCCTCAAAGTTCCAGAGGCTCCGGTTCAATTCCAAACTTGGGTGTCTGTGTGGAGTTTGTACATTCTCCCCGTGTCTGCATGGCTTTTCTCTGAGTGCTTCAGTTTCCTCCCACAGTCCAAAGATGTGCTGAATAAGTGGACTGGCCATGCTAAATTGCCCCTTAGTGTCCAGGGATGTGTGGGTTGGGTGGATTGGGCGCGGAGGAAGGCTTGGATAAGATGCTCTTTCGGCGAATGGGTGCAGACTTGATGGGCTGAATGGCCTCCAATGATTCTTGGACTTGGATGAGGCCACTTGGTGGCCATTAGTCAGTGGGTAAACAGTGCAAAAGCCACCTGCTAAATTTAATGTGCTCTCCTGCCTTTAAAGTCATCTTCAGTGGGGGCATAAAATCCAGCCCTATTTGTTTAATCTCTTAGTGCTGTACTGGAATTTGTGTTCAAGCATCTGGAAGTGGGCCTTGAACCCACAGCACATAAGCACAGCTTTCCAACTTTACAAATGCTTACCATAAAATTATTTTGACCCAGGCTCAATTCCGGCCTTGGGTGACTGTGTGGAGTTTGCACATTCTCCCCATATCTGTGTGGGTTTCCTCAGGGTGTTCCAGTTTCCTCTCACAGTCCAAAAATGTGCAGGTTAGGTGTATTCTAAATTCTCCCTTAGTGTACCCGAACAGGCGCCGGAGTATGGCGACTAGGGGATTTTCAAAGTAACTTCATTGCAATGCTAATGTAAGCCTACTTGTGACACTAATAAATAAACTTGAAATCTTTAAATGTGAAATGTCTGTTTTTGACTTAAATCAAATGGCATTTTAACAAGCAAAATTAATCTTACATTATAAAAAAAAATTAGTATATGTATTCAGGTATAAAATAAAATCAATAGAAGCCAAATGAACTTAAAATTTCTGCGTGCTTCAGACATTCAGTGAAAAGATGTAAGTTGGGCCATGAAGAGAAGGTACATTCTAGAACTCAACAGTGGATTACCAATTCAATACTTGTTGTGCCAATCAATGCCAAATAATCTATTGATATTTGCATTGCATCTGTTGGCAATGCTATAAATATAGCTTTGAATGACAACGCTTCAAAATAGGTCCAATGTCTATTGAAGCAGAAATATAATCAATATATAATCATGGGGTCAAGCTCTATTTAACTTTTAAAGCATTTTTTGCTTGTTTCTCACTATTGTTGGCAGTTCTTTTGTTCATCAAGTGTCCCAGTCTGCGGGGAAATTGCTGGAATCTCACTCTCAGGCTCAAGTGGAAAAATAAAATGAAAAGCTGACACTTCAGTGTCGTACTGGGGGGAGTGAGGAGGAACTTCTTCTCCCAGAGGGTAGTGAATCTTTGGAATTCTCTGCCCAATGAAGCAGTAGAGACTACCTCGTTAAATGTGTTTAAGTCACAGACAGATAGATTTTTAACTATTAAGGGAATTAAGGGTTATGGGGAGCGGGTGGGTAAGTGGAACTGAACCCACTCTCAGATCAGCCATGATCTTATTGAATGGCGACGCAGGCTTGAGGGGCTCGATGGCCTACTCCTGCTCCTATTTCTTATGTTCTTATGAGTGTGACACTATTTGAGGTGGTGGGCGAGATTTCCTTGTCCTGCCCGTTGCAGGAATTGTAACGGGAGGGACAGGAAATTCGGCGGATCATTTAAAAGTCTGTTGACCTCGGACGGGAATTTCCAGTCTTCGGGTGCAAGCGGTCGGAAGATCCTACCTGCTGTCAGATATGAAGCATTAAACCAAGGCCTTGGTGACTCTCTCAGTGAATGTCAAAGATCTCCTGGCACGATTTCAAAGAAGAGCTGGGACAATTTCCCCCAGTGTCATGGGCAATAATTATCCTTCAATCAACATCACAAATGCTGATTATCTAGTCACTGCCACATTGTTATTTGAGAAAGTTTGGTGTGCACATATTTTCATAGAATCATTGAGATATATGGCATGAAAACAGGCCCATCGGCCCAACTCGTCCATGCCGACCAGGTAGCCTAAACTGAACGAGTCCAATTTACCTGCATTTGGTTCATATCCCTCTAAATCATTCCCATCCATATATCTGTCCAAATGTCTTTTAAATGTTGTAATTGTACCCACCTCTACCGTTCATTCCATATATGCACCACCCTCTGTGTGAAGAAGTTAACCCTCAGATGCCTTTCAAATCTTTCCCCTCTCACCTTAAACCTATACTCTCTGGTATTGGCTGCTGCATTTCCTGGATTGGAGTTCAAAGAGACCTTCATTGGTTGTAAAGCACTTTGGGATGTCCTGCGGTCATGAAAGATGCTGTATAAATGCAAATCATTCTTTCTTCAAAGTCTCCACCAACTAACTTCAAACCTCATTATGATGGACTTGGACGAGATGCAGTTTCCTTATCAACCATTCATCACACTGAATGAGGTCCTTCTTTAGGACATAACTACAAAGTCTGTCGTAAACACCCAGGAGATACAATTTATTTTTCATTAATTATATTCCATATGTAGGCTGACCTTTTGACACACAGTCAATGCTACAATGCATTACATTGTCAAAACTTATAGGTTGTCATCATTTTAGTATGCATCACGACAAACAGAAAAATATATTTAAAATTGTATCATGTGGAAGAACACATAGTTATGCATTATGGGTCAAGTGTAAAAAAACTTAATGAAACAGTAAGGGCAGAGAAGGACAAATGGCAAAAAAAACCTGCTGTTTCCTGATGTGAATTGAAGATTGTCACGCTTTACCTAATGCCTTCGCATTTTCAAAATAAATAAAACTATTATTTGAATGTGCTTCACTTTCAAAAATATGAACAAAAATTATGTGGGGCAGAACATGATATGAATATAGAATAACACACTCTGCCATGTATTACAGCCATGAGAACTGGTACAGGGCCTCAGTGTCTGGCTGGTGGAGAAGCAGTATTATCTAGTTACAGGAGTAGGAGAGGGGTTGCGGGAGAGGCAGGGTGTGTTACGAATGCAGCAGTGACCATGAGTGGGGGGTCCAATCACAATGCAGTCACATGAGGATCCTCAACTATTTATTTAAAGCCTCTCCTGGAAAATATTTGAGAGCATTTTCCAAGGGTACAGCTTTTTGTATTCCCTGGGAACAGGCCATGGTACTCCAGTTTACATGCCATGGGTCACCTCACAGCAAGGGTTACTGGGGGCATGGAAGGGAGAAGGCAGTAATAGGGAAGAAGAAGCTGTATCTGGCTTGTAGATTGATTTTATGAGATCAAAGATGAATGGTCTTGTGGAAAACAAAGTACCCACTTTGGAAGATCGAGCAAATTAAGTGGGCAAAAGTGATATCTACTTTGCTGGTCAACCTTGAAGGACTAACTGGGAAGTAAAATGAATACTAAATTGAAAGCAAAATACTCAGCTCTGAAGAGGAGTTTGGACTCGAAATTTTAACTCTCTTTCCCTCTCTACAGATGCTGCCAGACCTGCTGGGCTTTTCCAACACTTCTGTTTTTTATTGAGTGAAATGATTACTTAAGCTTAATTGTTACAGATAAAGCAAAACAAATAAGCATGGTGGAAATAGAGTAGTGCAAATAGGCACAACAGGAAAGTGTTACAACAGGAAGTATTATTTCACAGGAAATTTGTGAATATGGAAGATTTATTTGATTAATTAACTAAATATGTTTGAGATAGAAATGTGCTGAGTGAATTGAGGGAACAAACAGTCAAGTTCTGTAAACCTTTGAAATTCTATTTTCCAATATTCAAAATCTTGGCGCACGGTAGCTCAAACGAAAATTAGTTTTTATTCAGAAAAGAGAAAACAGAAATGATTTTCTGACATTCAACAGAAGTAGTGTGACCAGCACTGGCAGCTAGTAATCCATCCAGGTAAATGGATTCAGTCATTTGTTTTTAAAACATGAAAGATTTGATCAAAATGAGATTCTTTCTACTGCTCTCGCATGAAGGCCTGGCAACTAATCCAATAGCTCAATCATCAAGATGCAATAATAGAAATGCAGTCAAAATGTGATCTAGAACCAGATATGAAAGGAAAAAGTGCATTCTAATTTTCTTTTCCAAAAACTTTTCATTCATGCAAGTCAGATTCCATAGATAATATTCACTTCACTTGGACTAATAATGTGACCATATGTAAAGCTAATAGGATAGCAAAAACCGTGCAAATAACTAGCACACTCCACCGTAAATCCCTGATCTTTCCAATTGATGGTAAGCATCACAGAGAGTACAAGGAAATTTGGCATGTCAGCCATGACTCTCACCAACTTTTACAGATGCACCATAGAAAGCATTCTTTCTGGTTGTATGACAGCTTGGTATGGCTCCTGCTCTGCCCAAGACTGCAAGGAACCAAAAGGTTGTGAATGTAGCCCAATCCATCACGCAAACCAGCCTCCCATCCATTGACTCTGTCTACACCTCCCGCTGCCTCGGCAAAGCAGCCAGCATAATTAAGGACCCCATGCACCCTGGACATTCTCTCTTCCACCTTCTTCGGGAAAAAGATATAAAAGTCTGAGGTCATGTACCAACCGACTCAAGAACAGCTTCTTCCCTGCTGCCATCAGACTTTTGAATGGACCTACCTTGCATTAAGTTGATCTTTCTCTACACCCTAGCTATGACTGTAATGGTACATTCTGCACTCTCTCGTTTCCTTCTCTATGAACGGTATGTTTTGTCTGTATAGCGCACCAGAAACAATACTTTTCACTGTATGTTAATACATGTGACAATAATAAATCAAATAAAAATCAAATCAAACTCCGACTAAAACTATTAATTTGTGCATATTAGCATTAAACTAGTTTTTTTTTTAAATTGCAGAAGAGTACATTGCAGAACATCAGTGATCTTTCAATCAATCACAAATGGAAGTAATGCATTCAACATCTTGTGTGTTGTTGCAGCGATGTAGAACCAATTCTACTACCACCTCAATGTTTTCAGTAATCAGTATCACATCTTGCTAAGGAATCAGCATTAATGTTGGCATTAACAGTGGAAAAATGTTTCTCACTCACTGACAGAAGAAGTGCTCGAAGTCTTGTATTATGTGCTAGACTGTTATATGTGTAAAACGTCTCTTCCACTTTCCAACTTCATGTGTATATTAAAAAAGTCCTTTGTTTTCCTGATCAACCAGAATTTTTTACATTTAATGCATATATTGGAAAACATGCTCGATATTGAACAGAAAAATAAATTGCTAATGGTTGCAACTTGAGAAGGAATTTTGGCCCATAACTTCCCATCCCCGGATTTTCATATCCGGGACGTACCCCAGATGTACCTGAAGGTCTCCTGGAAGTCCCCATGCAGGGATTGCCTGGGAGGCTCAAACTGCCGATAAGCAATTACTCTGCACTGGGAACCATCGGATACTCTGAATTAAATTAGAGACTTCAGATAGTTCCAACTTTCTTACCGAAATAGTTACCTTGGAAAACTTAGAAGAATGAAAACCACTTTGAGCTCCTGGGTTACTATAATACTGACACTCCCCACCCCGACACCCCACTGAACCCCCAACTACATCCCTACTTGCCAATGGCCTCCCTGCCAATCCTGCAGCCCCCACTACCACCTCACTGCCCCATCTACCCTCCCAACCCTCGACTACTCCCCCACCCTGCCCAACTACTCCAATACTCACCACCTCCCTTAACTACCCTCCTGTGTTGCAAATATCTCCCACCCCCTAACTACTCTCCCCACCCCACTGCTATTCCCCCACCCTGAATACCTTGCTGACCTGCCCCTACTACCCCCCTACCTCTCTGACCACTCTCCTGAACGCCCCAGACCATCTTAACCCCACCGGCCCAACACCTGACCCCCTCTGACTGACCACCTTCCCCCACTCCAACCCATTCTACCTCCACCGCCGACTGACCACCTGTCCCCCCCACAGATTCTACCCCCATCCTTGACTGATCTTCTGACCCCTGACTGATCAATGAACCCACCCCCAATTCCACCCCATCCTACCCACTTATCTGATACACTTACCTTCTCCCTCGCTTCTCAAAGTTGTCAGGACCTTTAAACATACCTGCTTTACAGCAGTTAGTGCTGTATTCAGGGAGCATTGCTTCCTTTCATCTGACTTTGCTGCACTTGACTGAAGGCCTCAAAACCCACTGCACTGCACTTTTCTGAGGAGTCCTGAGTCAGAAGGTTGGGCTTGAAATTTGCAGCTCCTGACAAGGTAAGTAAAAAAGGAGCAAGTGGCAATCCCACTGGTTACTCCTCCTCAGAAGTTCTGGTTAATTTTGACATATGCGTCATTTTGACAGGGCGGCACGGTAGCACAGTGGTTAACACTGCTGCTTCACAGCTCCAGGGTCCTGGGTTCGATTCCCGGCTCGGGTCACTGTCTGTGTGGAGTTTGCACATTCTCCTCGTGTCTGCGTGGGTTTCCTCCGGGTGCTCCGGTTTCTTCCCACAGTCCAAAGATGTGCGGGTTAGGTTGATTGGCCAGGTTAAAAATTGCCCCTTAGAGTCCTGAGATGTGTAGGTTAGAGGGATTAGCGGGTAAATATGTGGGGATAGGGCCTGGGTGGGATTGTGGTCGGTGCAGACTCGATGGGCCGAATGGCCTCCTTCTGCACTGTAGGGATTCTATGATTCTATGATATGCTGTTCATACCATCAAGGTATTGATGTGGTAGGGCAATTGGCAATTCCAACCTGCCTTGCGTATCTGCTACTTTGATAGGACTACACAATATACTAATCACTGATTTTCTTCTAATTTTTATTATTAGCCTAAATGCATTCACAGCAGAGAGTTCACACATGTGAAAGTGGAGAAACATTAAGCCACATACATTATTTTGTCACATACAATGATCACTTATCGTAAATTGAACACATAAACCATTTAAATTGACCCTTTTAATAGTAAACATGTAAAAAACAAAAGTCCAATGAGGCAATAAAACAGAGTAACCCAACCAAGATAAAGATTTATGACAGTCTTTTGGATATGAAGAAATGCTTACACAGGTCAATCACCAACAAACTGCTATTCATTGATCTTGATCAAGACTCTCTATGGCATTATTGATAGCATTATCAATGGGAATCATTAGAAAAATAAAATGTTCAGAAAGGCCATGTACAGGGAAATTAGAAGGGTGAAAAAGGGCAAGTGAAGGTGAGACGATAATATAAACATATATAAAGGGGTGAATTTTCTCGCTCTGCCCGCCACAGGAATTGTAACGGGTGAGGGGCAGACCATGGAAAAGTTTGCTGACCTTGGACGGGATTTTCTGGTTTCGAGGCAAGTATGGCCGGAAAATCCTGCCCAAAGGTTTCCAGTTAAAAATAGTACAGGAACACTCAAGAATCAAGGAGTCTAAATGTGGAGACAATGGGAGAGATATTAAGCAAATATTTTACATCAGTTTTTATAAATAATGATGAATGTGATGAGGTTATACACTCAGGATATACGCACAGATTGATATAGATATGAGCAGGGTATTGTTGAATACAACTGTAGAATAGGAATTGTTTTTTGAAAATCTAGCAGAACACAAAGAGGTGAGGTCATCAAGCCCATCAATAGGATGTAATAGGCAGTGTTTCCCAAGGACCTTGAACCTCAACATCTCACCAAACATAACAATGGCACATATTGTCAAAGCTTTTCATCTTGTACTCTTCAGGACAATTCACAAGAATTTTCCTGATGAGTGCAGGTCAAAAAGCTTCAAGATGTCTTTTTTCAAAATACACAACTTTAATACTACAAATTGACTATTTATATATAACAATGCCTTTGACTCAGGAACAGTGAGATGTATATGAGTGGGCGGCACGGAGCACAGTGGTTAGAATGCTGTCTCACAGCCCTAAAGACCTGGGTTCAATTCCCTGCTTGGGTCACTGTCTGTGTGGAGTTTGCACATTCTCCCCGTGTCTGCGTGGGTTTCCTCCGGGTGCTCCGGTTTCCTCCCACACTCTAAAGATGTGCGGGTTAGGTTGATTGGCCATGCTAAATTCTAGTGTCAGTGGGATCAGCAGGATAAATATTGGGATTATGGGAATAGGGCCCGGGTGGGATTGTGGTTGGTGCAGACTCAATGAGCCGAATGGCCTCCTTCTGCACCGTAGCGATTCTATGATTCTATATAAAAGTCTACAGAAGATAACAAGTCGGGAGGTTGGTGTCCACCGTGTCAGGCCAGAGTGTCGTTGCTAGGGTGTCAGTGTCAGGGTGCCAGGGGCAGTGCACTGTTGGCATTCTCAGCAGGTCTGGCAGCATCTGTAAGGAGAAAAAGGAGCTGACGTTTCAAAAGCGCTTTGACCCTTTATCAAAGCTTTTACAAACGGTCATCTGGACTCAAAATTTCAGCTCTTTTCTCTCCTTACAGATGCTGCCAGACCTGCTGAGATTTTCCAGCATTTTCTCTTTTGGTTTCAGATTCCAGCATCCGCAGTAATTTGAACTGTTGGTATTACTGGGGAGGTGGTGTGTTGCCTGAAGGAGGGGGGTACCTGAGGAAGGGGTGGGGTCAGGTCACCCTCATGCCTACATGGTGTGGGAGGTGGTGACCTGTCATTTTAGCGATGGGGGGGGGGGGCGGTGGAGAGAAGGTTGCCCCTCTTTCCTGAGGAGTTGGTGGTGTTCCCCCTGTCAGTGGGGTGCACCATTTCGATGGTGTGGGGGAAGGGGTGCCTCTTCTGAATGTGGAGATTGGGGTGGCCCTTTAAAAACAGCACCCGACCTCAGTGAAGGCGGGTGGCCTACGTGCCTCCCAATATCCATATTTTTACATGCTAAAGGTGGATGAATCTCATCTGGGAGGTGCTGCCAGCGCCAATGGCAAACACTCCGGTTTTCCTGCTGGCATGAGCACTTGCAGCTATTTTGGGTGAATTACGGACATCATTTGACAATATTTATAAATAGTGGCACAGAGTATAAAAGGAAAGGAGCAATGGTGAATATATCCACACTTGTAAAAGTAGTTTTTCAAGGCTGAGAGTATTCATTCATAATTGACACATACTGTGCTGTTAAAAACTGAGTTGCTCCTGACTTTTGCAAGCCCCAACATTTCCATCTGTCTTTAGAGTAAGGATCTCTGTTTCAGCATCTGTCTGACTTGGGAGATCATGGACTGTGCACAGGCTGTATATCATTTCTGTATTGGATAATATCTATTGTGTTTGTAGAAGCTGATTCACAAATGGTAATCTATTCCTCAGCAGACACAGATGAGTGGTGATCGCCTGAGGTCGACTGAAGTTTTTTCTCCTTCCAGTGGGGTTTCTTTTTTGCCATCTTCTCATTTATTTTGACATCTTTTTCCACCTCATTTCTGACTATTTGTTTCCAGGCATGCAAGTCAGAAGCAAGGATTTCCCCATGCATTAACTCCAATCCGAGTCAACTTGAGATCGTGCTCCTTTTATCACAGATGTGGGTGATCCATTGGCCTCATGCCAATAGCAAACTTCCCATAGAGCATGCCATTGGACACCTGGACATCATCCATTCGCCACACATGACCCAGCCATTGCTGTTGCTGCTGACCCAAGAGGGCAGCTGTGCTCTGGATCCCACCATGCTGATGTACTTGCATATTCGGCACTCTGTCCTGCAAGGAGATGCCCAATATTCATCTGAGGCAGCAGAGGTGGAAGCTATTTGGCTGTTTTTCTTGGTTTGGAATGAGTTGTCCATGCTTCACTACTGTAAAGAAGGGTGCTAAGAATACAATCCTGGTACACACAGAGCTTTGTATTTTTGTTTAGTTTGCTGTTGGTCTATGCTGAACTCTAAACTTTGACATAACAGCAATGGCCTTGGCAATCCATGAAAGGTTAGCACAGTGACACAGCAGTTAGCACTACTGCCTCACAGTGTCAGAAACCCAGGTTCAATTCTGGCCTTGGGTCACTGTCTGTGTGGAGTTTGCACATTCTCCCCGTGTCTGTGTGGGTTTCCTCCGGGTGCTCCGGTTTCCTCCCACACTCCAAAGATGTGTGGATTAGGTTGATTGGCCATGATAAATTGACTCTAATGTCAGGGGATTCCAGATTTTTTCTTATTGAATTCAAATTCCACCATCTGCCGTGGCGGGATTCAAACCTGGGTCCCCTGAACATTAGCTGAGCTTCTGGAATAAGAGTCTAATGATAATACCACTAGGCCTTTGCCTCCCCAGTTTGTTCAATACCTCTCCATTGTCTCCACAATTGGAATTCTCCTTGGTTCTTGCATGTTCTTGCACTATTGCACCTGAAACTGTCAAAGTAAGAAAATCATGTCATTTGTTAATCTGCCAGTTCTGAAGCTGCAGTGATGCCTTCAACAAGGCATATTCAACAAGGAGATGCATCAGTAATTATCACTACGATCCCTCTTGTTTTGTTCAAAGTGACAGTGTTTGCATCACACATGTCTTGAGGCACAAAAGTTCATAGAGATGCTACAGGCGTGCCACTTTCCACATTTGTTGATTTCTGGGTGGAATACCATCATTTTTTGGGGCGTTACCATTGGCAAGACGATCAATGGCCTCGTTGAGCTCTACTATGATGAGCTCGCTGCCCAGGACGTCCATGGCAAGAAAGTCTGCAGTGGTGCTGAAAACTGAGAACGCTGCGAATTAGTAACAATGTTCTCCATTGCGTAGAGTTTAAGATAGTGTTCCATCCATCTTTCCATCTGCTTGCTAGGTTCAGTGATGATCATCCCTGGCTTTAGTATAAGACTTTAAAGTAACCACCCATGTACATGCCGCGACAATGAATTATGTGCAGATTCAATGATGCAGCCCTTGGAGCAGCAGGATATCACTGATAATAAATTTTCAATTTCCACAATGAACTGCCCAGATGTGGGCTCCAGAAGTTGCTGTCGGTTTTAATCCATAATAATGGCAGGTTCTGGCAGCATTGCCATTAACAGTACAGCAAAATCCAGGCCATTAATATGTGTAAAGCACTGAGTGCAGTCTTGGTCACCTCATTATAGAGTAGCATTAAAACCATTGAAAGTTTAATGATTACATTTGCCAAGTTGAAATCACTGCAGATTTCAACTACCTTGAAATTAATTGGGCAGAAATAATAAGTAAAGCTGATATAAAGGTGGTAGATCCAATTCAGGTGGGAGCAACAACATAAATGGCAGAAACATCAGGAGATTGGACACACAGAGAGATCTGGGAGTACAGGTCCACAGATCCTTAAAAGTGGCAGCACTGGTGGAAAAGGTGGTGAAGAAAACATATGGCACGCTTGCCTTCATCGGCTGGGGCATTGAGTATAAAAGTTGACAAATTATGTTACAGTTGTATAAAACGTTGGCTAGGCCACATTTGGAATCTGTGTCCAATTCTGGTTGCCACACTACCAGAAGGGCATGGAGGCTTTGGAGAGAGTACAGAAAAGGTTCACCAGGATGTTGCCTGGTATGGAAGGTATTAGCAATGAGGAGAGGTTGAATAAACTGGGATTGTTCTCCCTGGAAAGATGGAGGCTGAGAGGCGACCTGATAGAAGTTTATAAAATTATGAGGGATATAGATAGGGTGAACAGTTGGAAGCTTTTTCCCAGGGCAGAAATAACAATCACAAGGTGGCACAAGTTCAAGGTAAGGAGGGAAAGGTTCAGTGGAGATGTGCTGGGGAAGTTTCTTACGCAGAGGTAGGTAGGGACCTGGAATGCACTGCCAAGTGAGGTGGTTGAGGCAGATACGTTAATGACATTTGAGACTTATCTGGATAGACACATGAACAGGCGGTTGGTCTAGGTAGGACAATGTAATCGACACAGGCTTGGTGGACCGTAGGGCCTGTTCCTGTGTTGTACTGTTCTTTGTTCTTTGATATGGAAATGGAATTCATTGGTGTACATATGAAAATTCACACTGCACTTTTGGATGACATTGCCGAAGGGCAATAGGTAGAGGCAGAATAGCAGGGGGCCCTGGGGGAGACCAGAGGTAACAGGACAAAAGTTGGAGGAGAAGTCATTGCAAGTGATTCTCTAGCTCTGATTAGTCCTATAAGAATGGAACCTGGTGAGAGCAGACCGATTCAGCAGCATGACAGTGGGGAAGCATTGGAGGAGGTTGTGTCCTGTGTCAAAGGCTGCAGACAGGTCAAGGAGGATGAGGAACTTTGCTGGACAAGCCATATATGTGCTTTGGCTTCAAGAACAGGTAAGAGCCTCTAATTCTTGGTGTAATGTATGTGTTGGGGGGTAACCCCTATAAGGGAACGGATCAGATGATCTGGCGTGTGGGGTGAGCTGTTGATAACCACTCTGAGTGGGCAGTCAACGTTTGGAATGTGGAGTGAGTAGACTGAATAAAGATCTGTGTTCCCTGATGCCTGGTGTAGAGTAGTTCTTGAGGAGATACTTCAGCACTCAGTGGTTTATTACTGTTGCTGAATGTGGCATGTTCGATGGGACATGAGTGGGACAAGTGAGAGATAGGAATCTTCAACATGCATTTGTGCTGTCCCCTGGTTTACAAATCCAAGCACAGCTTTTCAACTTCATTGCTGCATTAGCCACTGTTATCTTTCCTTGTAGCTGTGACATGTTGTTACCTTCAACATGGACCGTCTGAAGATTCAGAGTGCACAGTAAGAAGGGAACCCGCGGAGGACAGGTAGGACCACAGGGGAAGAGGCCGTCATGGGAAAGAGCAAGTGAATGGACTCGGGAGCTGTCAACGGTTGAAAGTCGGTTGCCATGACGTTCGTTGGCATTGGGCTGCAGGCGATCCAACGAAGACTCAGTCATCGAGTGGTCGCAGTACTGAGTGTTCGGCAGATACAAGTGCAGAAGTCAGCGTGGGATAAAATGGCTTTGGGCCTAGTTTAGAGGTGAGAAAATCCCTGCCGTCCATAAAAAGAAATGGCGGGAAAATCTGGGTTGATTGGGACATTCGATGAAGCGGCTGAATCGTGGATGGCCTACATCAAACGTATCCATGATGTGGAGATGCCGGTGCTGGACTGGGGCGGGCACAGTAAGAAGTCTCACAACACCAGGTTAAAGTCCAACAGGTTATTTGGTAGCCAATAACTTTTGGAGCACTGCTCTTTCATCAAGTGAGTCCTGATGAAGGAGCAGCACTCCAAAAGCTCGCGCTACCAAATAACCTGTTGGACTTTAGCCTGGTGTTATGAGACTCTTACTGTACATTAAACGGTTCAGTATTTTTGTCACTGCAAAGAGGGTGTTGGTGGATGACCTCATGGTGCCTGTCTTTTTGAGCACAATGGGAAGTAGGATCTTTGTCTTGAGAAGCCTTCTACAGCCAGAAGAACCAATGCAGAGAACTTTTCAAGAATTGCTGGAGGAGCACTTTGCACACAGACCGCTGCTGATTGCCGAGCGATTCAGGTTTTGCAAGCAGGACCAGATGGAGGGCAAAATAATTAACAAATTTGTCTCTTCCTTAAAGAGCCCAGCAGAGCACTTTGACTTCGGGACTTTCTTCCAAGACACGTTTCGGCTTGTACGTGGCCTCCAGCAGGGAACAATCCAGTGGAGACGATTAGCAGAACTGCAGTCGGAATTTAAGACGGCACTGGAGATTGCGGTCTCCATGGAACGGGTTGATAGGGAGGCAACACGTTTGGGCTTTAGTATCAGGGTGCACAAAGTGGCAGAGATGCCGAAAAGCCAATCATGGAACAAGGAATGCCATCATTGTGGCTGAGGGGGTCACATGGAATCCAGTTGTTGGACAACAGGAGCTCAGTGCTGGAACTGCCGGAAGATGATTTTTTAAAGTTTATTAGTCACAAGTAGGCTTACATTAACACTGCAATGAAGTTACAGTGAAAATCCCCTAGTCGCCACACTCCACCGCCTACTTGGGTACACTGAGGGAGAATTTAGCATGGCCAGTGTACCTAACCAGCACGGTCTTTCGGATAGTGGGAGGAATCCGGAGCACCCGGAGGAAACCCACGCAGACATGGGGAGAATGTGCAAACTCCACACAGACAGTGACCCAAGCCAGGAATCGAACCCGGGTCCCTGATGCTGTAAGGCAGCAGTGCTAACCACTGTGCCACCGTGCCGCTCTGTGGGCCACATTGCCCAAAGCTGTAGAGTACTGGTGGCCCAGGAGAGTGCAAAACTGAAGCAGTCAGGGTTCAAAACCAGGAGGAAATGGCAAGTGGCCAATGTAGATGAGGGCAAGGAGTCAGTGGAGTCTGCGCATGGAACCGAGAAGACAGAAGACACAGTTGAAGTTAAACATCCTGTCGGTACAAGGTGAAGCGGACAGGTTCTGGGTGATGCCCAATGTTGAGGGTAAGCTAGTGAAGATGGAGGGGGACACGTGGGTGGCAGTATCATTGATCCCAGAGTTGATATACAAAGCAAAGTTGAATCATCTTCCCCTGAAGCCTGCAAATATTATTCTGAGTACATATACGGAACAGTTAGTTCCTCTGAAGGGATGTGTCTCAGCCAAGGTGCAGTTGAGGGGCCAGTGTGCGCAACTGCCTTTGTATATGGTGAACAGTGATTATCTCGCATTGTTCAGACAATCCTGGCTGAAACAAATGAAATTAAACTGGGAAGTGGTGAATCGACTAATGGAGTCTCGTTCGAGTCTGAACAACATTTTGGAAAAATATAAGGTGTTTAATGGGGCCCTGGGAGAGATGAAAGGAGTTAAAGTGAGTTTGCGATTGAAACCCAAAGAGCATGAATGCACATCCTGCGCCATATGCAATTAGACCCAAACTGGAGGCCGAACTCAAGGGATTAGTAGAGTTGGGAGTATTGGAACCAGTGGCCACGCCCATCGTTCTTGTTATGAAAACCGATGGCTCAGTGAGGCTATGTGCGAATTTTAATGTCACAGTGAACCCTGACTTACGTGCGGACCAATATTCATTGCCCCTTATTGAAGACCTGTTTAGTGGCCTTGCTGGTGGCCAGAAGTTTACCAAGATTGATTTGATTTGATTTGATTTATTATTGTCACATGTTTATCATACAGTGAAAAGTATTGTTTCTTGCGCGCTATACAGACAAAACATACTGTTCATAGAGAAGGAAACAAGAGAGTGCAGAATGTAGTGTTACAGTCATAGCTAGGGTGTAGAGAAAGATCAATGTAATGCAAGGTAAGTCCATTCAAAAGTCTGACAGCAGCAGGGAAGAAGCTGTTCTTGAGTCGGTTGGTACGTGACCTCAGACTTTTGTATCTTTTTCCTGAAGAAAGAAGGTGGAAGAAAGAATGTCCGAGGTGCGTGGGGTCCTTAATTATGCTGGCTGCTTTTCCGAGGCAGTGGGAAGTGTAGACAGGGTCAATGGATGGGAGGCTGGTTTGCGTGATGGATTGGGCTACATTCACAACCTTTTGTAGTTCTTTGCGGTCTTGGGCAGAGCAGGAGCCATACCAAGCTGTGATACAACCAGAAAGAATGCTTTCTACGGTGCATCTGTAAAAGTTGGTGATCTCTCGCAAGAGTATTTGCAGGTGGGGTGGCTGAAGACTCTCAGCCACCATTAACCATTATCACCTAAAACGAGTTATTCCTTTATAAACGACTGCCTTTTGGGATCATGTCGATCCCGGCCATTTTTCAACGAGCAGTGGACCAGATTTTGAGTGGTCTTCCAGGAGTACAATGCTACTTGGATGATATCCTGGTGACTGGTTCCACAGATGTGGAACATTTGTGGAATTTAGGAGAGACATTGAAGAGACTGCAGGAACATGGGCTGCAGAGTAAGAAAGACAAGTGTGAGGTTTTTAAGGACTCAGTCGAGTACTTAGATCATGTTATTGATAGTGAAGGGTTGCATAAAGCACTGAAGAAGCTAGGAGCCATGATGAAGGAGCCGAGACCAGAAAACATGTCCCAGCTGAGATCTTTCCTGGGACTCAAACTATTATGGCAAATTTGTGCCTGATTTGGTGACAGTTTTGAAACCTCTGTATCGTTTGTTGATGAAGGTACAGACGTGACAGTGGGCACTGGAGTGCGAGAAGGCTTACTAAGCAGCGAAGAAGGCATTGGAGGAGTCTGGGGTCGGGAACATTTTAACCTCAAGTTACCTTTGCAGTTAGCCTGTGATGCGTCACCATATGGCTAGGAGCGGTGATATCCCAATGTGATGCCGAATGGAGAAGGGAGGCCCATCGTATTTGCATTGAGACCCCTCTCGAAAGCAGAAGAGAACTATGCAGAGATAGAAAAGGAGGCACTGGGCATCATTTTCAGTAGTTCCAAGTTTCACCACTACCCGTATGGCAGGACATTTGTTTTGCTGACGGACCATAGACCGCTGACCAAGATTTTGAGACCTCACTCTGGAATTCCATCTATGGCCGCAACTCGGTGGCAGAGGTGGGCATTGATATTCTTGGGCCCTTCTATGAAATCTGCTATCAACAGTCGGAACAACATCCTAATGCGCATGGGTATCCAGAGTACCGTTGCCATGTCAAAGAGAGTTCCCAGATAAGGTTATCCAGACCATGTACTCCTTGCAGGAGGATAAGGTGCCCATTACTAGCTACTAAGGTGAAGCAAGCTATAAGGGAGGATCCCATATTGACTCAAGTATTCGACCTGGTTCACAAGGGGTGAACAAGTCAACTGATGGATTAAGAACTGAGACCATATTTAAGCTGGCAGTGGGAATTGTTAGTTTAGGATGATTGTTTGTTGTGGGGCATGCGGGTCATCATTCCCCCATCTTTGAGAAGTAAGGTATTGGAGCAATTGCACCAAAGGCACCCAGGGGTGGTGTGGATGAAAGAGGTGACCTGCAGTAATGTGCGGTGATCTAAAGTCGATGCCTGAATTGAGCAAAAAGCAGGTTCATGTGAATCACGTGCCAGCATTCGGAAGGCACCTCCTGCGTCACCATTGCACCCATAGGAATGGCCAAAGAGGCTTAGGGATGGGTCCACATAGATTTTGCAGGGCCAATAGGAGGTCAGATGCTGCTGGCATCTGTCGATGCACACTCAAAGTGGCCAGAAGTGATATGCATGAAATTGACGACCATGGAAGTGACCTTGGACAAACTCAATAACATGCTTGCCAGATTTGGATACCCAAACCAGCTTGTAAGTGACAATGGGCCACAGCTAATGTCAGGAGAATTTGAATTGCATGGCATTCACCATGTGAAATCTGCACCCTACCAGCCAGACGTGAATGGGCTAGCGGACCATTTAACCATCTGTTAAACACGCTTTGGAGGCTTCACAGGGGGAGGAGTCATTGATGCAAAGATTGAACTAGTTCTTAAACGTTTACAGGAACACACCCCCATGCAACAACAAAATGCTCCCCAGTGACATTGATGTTTGGGAGACTGTTGCGTACAATGTTTGATCTGTTGAGGCCTGATTAGATGAGACAAGTGGTGGAAAAGAACTAGGCGGCACAGTCAGAGTGTAGAGCTGAACATGCCTTGCTGAGGGCAAAAATCTGAAATAAGAACAGAAAATGCTGAAAACACTCAGCAGCTCTGGCAGAATCTGTGGAGAGAGTAACAGAGTTAATGTTTTAAGTCCATATGACTTAAGGAGGCTAATGGAATGCTAGCCTTAAATATGAGAGGAATTGAACATAAAAGTAAGGATGTCATGTTCAAGTTATACAGGGCATGAGTGAGACCACATCTTGAATACTGTGTGCAGTTTTAGGCTTCTTACTTAAGGAAGGATATAAATGCATTGGCGGTCATTTAGACGACGTTTACTATATAGATACCTGGACTGAGTGGGTTGTCTTATTGTGGGTTGTTTCCACTGGAGTTTAGAAGAGCGAGGGATGACTTGATTGAAGTGTCAAGATCCTCAACAATCTTGGCAAGGTGGACGGGAAATCATAAGAACTAGGAGCAGAAGGAGGCAATTTAGCCCCTCGAGCATGTTAATATGAGTTGATATGATCCTGGCTGATCTCATCTTGGCCTCAACTCAGAAGGATGTTTCCTCTTGCGGGTGAGTCCAGACTAGGAGCACTGTAACCAAATGTAAACCAAACAGACTAATTTTTTTAAAAATCATTTGTGGGACATGGGTGTCGCTGGCTGGTCAGCATTTATTGCCCATCCCTAGTTGCCTGAGGGCAGTTGAGTGTCAACCACATTGCTGTGGCTCTGGAGTCACATGTAGGCCAGATCGGGAAAGGACGGCAGATTTCCTTCCCTAAAGGACATTAGTGAACCAGATGGGTTTTTTCAACAATCGACAATGGTTTCATGGTCATCAGTGGATTCTTAATTCCAGATATTTTTTTTTACTGAATTCAAACTCCACCATCTGCCTGGCGGGATTCAAACCCAGGTCCCCAGAACATTAGTTGGGTTTCTGGATTAATAGTCTAGCGATAATTCCACTCAGCCAATGCTTCTGGTAGGTGACTCAACACCACCTTCTCAAGGGCAATTAGGGATAGCCAATAAGTGTTAGCCTAGCCAGCCGATACCCAAATCTCAGAAACAAATGAGAAACCAGGCAGACTCTTAATTGGCAGCAGTAGAGACACAGTATCTGCCACAAGATGGGATTGGAACATCTCTAATTCTGCTGGGCCTTGGTCTATTTTTGGATTGTCACTGGGGTAATAGGCAAGCCAGCATACTGTCCAATTCTACTGTGTGAAAAATAGAAATCTGCTCCAGTACTTTTCAAAATGCCAAATAAAAATGTACCTCCATGCCAACAGGGGCCTTTTATAAGGTGCACTGTGACCATAAAAATAGGCTTAAATTCATGTCAAACTTCATAAGTTGCTTTGTGCAGTCATATCAGCAATGCTGATCTCGCCAGTATTTCTAGCATTGCCTTCTTCCTCCATTACAGATGGTTATAGACTGTGCTTCACAATCCAGCTGCAAAAACAATTATTGGACACTACTCATCTATTCAGCCACACTCAAAATAATTAATGGCACATAATGGGACAGATTAAGAACAGATTTTGCAACTGAAAATGAGGCAGCCAGGAGGTACTATGGCAGAATTGTTTCCTGACAATCTGCAGAAGTATACACCATAACTTAGTGAGGACATATTACCCTGGGTGGGGGGCGGGGGAGGGGGGGGGGGGCGCGGTACAGTACCGATTCAGTCAGATTATTATCAAAGTTTGAGGATGGGTTGCATGATCATGACATAGGCTCCCTTGAGTTTAGATGGTTTTGAAGTATTCAAATAGAGGTGTTTAAAAATATAAAAGATTTGTCTCAGAAGATACAGAGGATGGTGAGAGGATCATAACAAGAACGTCACTAAAAAGATAGTGGAAACCACAACATCTGTGGATACTCAGTGAATTATGCATTTCAAGTCTGAGAGCAACATATTTGTATTAGTAAGCGAATGAAGAGTTATTAATCAACTGTGAGTAAATGAATTGGATGCACAGATCAGTCAGTAAAGGCGGATTTTCAGCTAGCATTCGGTGCAGGTGAAAACGGCTGCACCGGTGGAAAATCCCACAGGACGGCAGGGACAAGAATCTTGCCGGCGAGATGGCGCCCCAATCTCTGTGGAGTCGGCCTTGCCATCTCTATCAGACCCGGCCTCACCAGAATGATGGCACAAACCATGTCCCCAGATCCTCTGTGCATTGCTTGCCAGTAAACCTGGAGAGAGAACTCGGCAGTGCAGCTGGGGAGCTACACACCCATCTTTTTCACTGAAACTGACGTCTGACTAGTTATGGGAAAGTTTTGTCCAATGTAAAATGGTAAAAGTGACTTGAGCTGCTATTCCCAAGTAACTATTGGCCTAAAAGATTCCTTACTCTTCCATCACCATCAAGTTGGGAAACTAACTCTTGGAATGAGACACACACAACAGAATTCTCCTCGCCCGAGCGAGGTCGTAAAATCCTGCCCACAGTGGCTGAATTTGACACAATCTAGGATAATCTGCTCCAACTTGTTAAGGTCACTTTGACAACAGTTCCTAGTGAACGCCAAGAAAAATAATAGTATCAATTCATGAGAGCATCATTATCTCCAAGCTGCTCTCCAAGTTACACAATATTCTGGCTTGCACATAAAACACTGTCCCTTCACTTTCTAACATCATCATGGGGGCATCAACAACTCAAGGTTTAAAAGGAAGGCCACAAATAGCTTTTCCAGCAGCGAGGCACAAATGTTGGATGGAATTTTCCCAAAAAATGACTAATGCTGGAATTCTCCAGCCGTTCACACCTCGCCACACATGCCAGGAAGAACGGAGAATTTGGTGCCCAGCCAAATCTCCATTTGTTGCAGTGGGACCGGAGAATGCCAGCTGAAGGTGAGGTTTTTAAGCAATGCCCTGATCTCAAAGTGAAATTGAAGACTCCCCTCCATCCCCCCATGAACATCGGGACTCCTCCCCCCCAGTGAAGGCATGTTTCCCCCTCCCCAACATAGATCACATCAGAACATTGGAACCCTCCCAATGGGCTCCCCCCCCTCATGCCCCCTCAGGCTCCACCCCTCAGGTTCTATCCCCTTGGCCAAATGCTTATTTAAATATGCTAATTTGGTCCCCGCCCTCACTGGGTAGGAATCAGACTATGTCTGGGTGTGGTGGCTGGGAGAATCCCAATGGGGGTTTGTGCAGGTGCTAAATGTGCGAAACCCCTCACCCACAATTCTACGATCCTGCACCACTCCAATGCGATCTGCGTGGGCGTGATGCGGCTGGAAAATTGCAGCCGATATATTTTGCTTTAACTGGTTTTATTCAGAAATTTATTAACGGAAAAGAGTTCTATTACAGAAATTGCACGAAATCAAATGAAAACAAGAATCAATGAAAAAAATTCACTGCAAATTAATTTTGAGAATTACGATTTACTTTATTTGTTCTTAGGATATGTTCAACAGCTGTACTTATTCTCCATTTCAAGTTACCTGACAGTATTAAGATATCACTATGTAATGTGCTGCTAGAGATTTGGAAACTCTCAATCTCTGGGCTACCATAACATCAGGTACCATTTGAAAAGTATTTGGACAAGCATTTTTTTTCTATTTTTAAACATAAATTACATTGCAAGTTATCTTATTTGGATTTTGTTTTTAGCATTTTGACTTTTTCTTCTGTTCTCTAAATACCCTTGCTGTCGAAATTGGAAACACAGCTATATTTTCCCTTATGTAATAAGTTTAGTGAAAAATATACGAGAATGAAAGGGGAGGCAAAGATTGAGAGGGTATTATTATCTGTTTAGCATTGATTTAAGAATTAACAATTAGCAAAAATGGATTGGCGGATACTTTCAGTGAAAAATGATCAGGAAGTCCATTGTTTTGCTTAAAGACTTGTCAAGAACATTGATGGAAATTCTGAGCAACATTCCACAACTATGCAGTCAAATCTCAAATGTCAGGCCTTAAGGTATTGGATCTGATTTTTATCTACAGATGTAGGTCAGTTCCAAATGGTTTTAAGAACTAGTGCAAATCCAGCCTGAAAGGTGAAGTTGGAACGTACTCAATTCTTTAGTGTAAGCTGATTTACATAATTATTCACAGCACTAGGTGCAGACAGACTAGGTCTGGGCAGGATTGAATGTAAATCAAATTTAACCGGATTTAAAAATATATTACGATAAGAGATAAACTTTGGACAAATGGTACAAACAAGGACGAAATGAGTTTTGTGTTAATATAAACCCCTGTAACAAAGATTGGATTAATCACAATATTTTCAGGCTAATTAATACTTTATTCTGATTTGAACGTGCCTGTGATTTGAAACTAGCAATTGTAGTTTAGCACTCAACAAATCATGTTGATATTGCGCCTTTAACCTCGTAAAATGCCCAAAGCACTTCACAGAAGCTTAATAACACAACATTTGACATCGAGCCATGTACGGAGCTACTGGGAAAAATGACCAAAAGCTTGGTAAACAGGTAGGTTCTAAGGAGCATCTTAAAAGAGGAAAGAGAAGTGGCGAGGTAGAGTGTATAGGAGAGCGAATTCCAAAGCTTAGGACCTTGGCCACTGAAGGTTAGACCACCATTGATGCAGAGTTTAAAATTGGGCATGCTCAAGAAGCCAGAATTAGAGGAGCACAGATAGCTTGGAAGGTTGTAGTGCTGAAGGAGAACAGGGAGATAGGAAGCGATGATTCCATAGAAGGGTTTCGAAGCAAGAATAAGAAGGTGTTGCTTAACCAGGAGCATGTGCATGTCAGCAAGCACATAATTCTGCCATCATTCTCCGTTTAAGTAATACTCTGTCTTTTTATACTTCCAGCCAAAGTGAACAGCTTCACATTTTCCCACATTATACTCCATCTGCCACTCAACCTGTCTGTTGTCGAAATGCTCCGATGTCATACGCCCCACACCCGTTGTCAGCGAGAACAGATAATTTGGCGCCCAGCCAAATCCCCATTACAGCAGCAGGACTGGAGAATCCCAGCCATGGGCGATGTCAGAGAATCTGACTCAATATTTTTCAACAAGCCTTCTTCACAACATACTTTCCAACGTATCTTTGGGTCATCTGCAAATGTATGAACCAGATGGGTTTTTCCGTCAATCGACAATGGTTTTGAGGTCATCATTAGAGTCTTTAATCCAGATTTTTTTTATTGAATCCTGTTATAGTGAGATTCGAACCCGAGTCACCAGAATATTAGCTGAGTTTCTAGATTAATAGTTTAGTGATAATACCACTACACCATCGCCTCCCTCCCTTCTAGCTACTTGGCATCTGATAGAACCTTTCCAGTATCAAGGGAATTTTGGGCAATTAACATGAGTGCATCTCATTAGCTACCTGTGTGAAGTCCCTCGGTTGAAGTCCATTTGAGGGCCAAAGGTTTGCTCAGTATTGCTTCCCCAGTGATTGTATTCTCAGTTCCTCTCTCTCTCTACCTTCTACATCCTGATTTACAGCTATTATGGGAATGACTTTTGCGTCCTCGATAGTGAAGGCAGAAGCAAAATGTGTTCATTTCATCCACTATTTCCTTATTTTCTATCATTGTCTCCCCATTCTCACTCTGTAGAGGACCAAAACTCACTTTACCTACTTATTCTCAGTTTAAATACCTGTCAAAACTCGAGGTATCCACTTTTACATTTCTGTCTAGCTTCCTCTCATACTCAAATTTCTTTCTCTTGATTCGGTCGTTAGTGGCAGAGGTCTATAGGCCCCGTAACAGAAACCACAATGTAGGACAGAGCATACAAGAAGAAATATCAAGTGCTTGTGATCAAGGGATGGCAATAATTATGGGTGAATTTAATCTACGTATAAACTGGAAAAAAATCAGACAGGCAGTAGTAGCCTAGATGAGGAGTTCACAGAATGCTTGTCGTCATTTTCTTGCAGTCATTTTCTGCCATTCTTTATATTCTAACCAATCATCTGACCTGCCACTCATTTTTATGCAGTTTTATGTTTTTTCCTTAAGTTTGATGCTTATCCTCACTTCTTTAGTTAACCATGGATGGTGGGTCTTACACTTAGAATAGTAGGAATGTGTTTATTCTGAATATTCTGAAATATCTTCGAGTCATAGAGGTTTACATCATGGAAACAGACCCTTCGGCCCAACTTGTCCATGCCGCCCTTTTTTTTAAACCACTAAGCTAGTCCTAATTGCCTGTGTTTAGCCCATATCCCTCTATACCAATCTTACCCATGTAGATGTCTAAATGCTTTTTAAAAGACAAAATTGTACCCACTTCAATATACTTCTTACAGCTTGTTCCAGAGACTGACCACCCTCTGAGTGAAAAAATGGCCCATCTGGACCCTATTGTGGCTCTCCCCTCTCACCTTAAACCTATACCCTCTAGTTTTAGACTCCCCTCCCTTCTTAAATGTCTGCCCCTGCTTCTCTATTGATCTATTTTCTAGCCTACTGTCCCAGTTCACTTCAGCCAGCTCAGCTTTTATGTCCACACAGTTGCCCTTATGGAAGTTCAAAATACTAATCTTAGACCCACTCTTCTTTCTTTCATAATGGATGTAAAATTCAATCATATTGTGGTCGCTGCTATCTAGGGGTGCCTTTACTCTGAGGTCATTAATTATTCCTGTCACGTTACACAGTACCATGTCTAATATAACCTGGTTCCAGAATGTGCTGCTCAAACAAACGATCTTGAAAGCATTCTGTGAACTCATCATCTCGGCGACTGCTACCTGTCTGATTTTTTCCACTTTATACGTAGATTAAGTTCACCCATAATTATTGCCATCCCTTGATCACAAGCACTTAATATTTCTTCTTGTATGCTCTGTCCTACATTGTGGTTTCTGTTACGGGGCCTATAGACCACTGCCACTAATGACCGATTTCCCCTACTAGTCTTCATCTCCATCCAAACCAAATCTACATCCTGGTCTCCTGAACCGAGGTCATCTGTATTTGTTGTACAAAAACCATCCTCAACTAACAGTGCTACCCCTCCACCTTTACCTTGCTTCCTTTTCTGCTTGAATATCTTTTTGGAACTGACGACAGCAACGTATTAGTGGAAAATACCACTCACATTGTCACTGCATCGTAGCAATGTAAAACGGCTTGCCTGACCCGTTGTTCAAATTTTTGAGATACATGCCCTTCCAGGGTAATTTGATGTAGCTCGGGCACTTTGCAGGTCCAAAATGTCCAGGAACTAGTTCAAAGAAAACAAATGTAATATGTTTACGACCAGTGCCTTTTATGAATTATCCAGAAGTATGGGGAGTCTAGTTTCCTGTTGCTTTATCCATGGCAATGCCTCAGATAGCCAACCAGAGTCAACCTGCCAACCAGTCAGCATCCCTTTCCTCCTGTGGTATGAATCGTTTGAAATTTGGCATTCTTGCATTTGGCCTGATGAGTGCAAGATGAAATGTTTTTACAACATGTCTCAATTTTCAGCAAAAATTAAGTTCTGTGCCCATGACTGCAACAGGCAATGCAGTTCTACTTGTTCTGCGACATCTGAGTTTTCATTCCATGAGGCCACAGATCTCTGCAATGACCTCTTTGATGCAGTACCGCCCCCTTGTGCACTAGTGTTTCATGGGAATGTAGGAGCAGTGCTCTTTGTAGATATTGGGTGGATAGGGCCTCCAGTTGAAAGCCCAAAATGTCCCTTCTCTTCCTCTCTTTTGGAACAACTGGTGCTCTCTGCCTGCTCTCATTCTTCCTTCTCCAATTTTGTATGCAGAGCAAAGGGAACCACTAACAAGATACCCATGATTACCCAGCACTACCTTTCTCCTGGTGACTCCTGTAAATGACTCTAAAAGTCAAGTGAAATCCTGAGGTAATATCAAGGAGGTATCTTGATAGAGGTATCAGCTCTGATAAAGGGTCATCCAGACTTGAAACATTGGCTCTATTCTCTCTCCACAGATGCTGTCACACCTGAACTTCTCCAGCATTTTCTGTTTTTGTTTCATATTCCAGCATCCGTAGTATTTTGCCTTTATCTTGACAGTGTTTGAAGTCTTGAAAGTCCATTAGAAAGTCCACCAATGTGTCTCAAAAGTCAAAAACAGTGCTGTATATTGATCTCAAACAGCCAATGAACATTGAAAGCTGAGTTTTAAATAGCACTAGAAAACCTCAACAATATCTTGTTTATCTTTGTTCAATTGGTCACTGCTGGGAGAAAATGTTAAATGAAGGAGCAAGCAGCCTTTTTAATAATTTAATTATGAATCAATCCCCTTCGTAATCCCTGTTCTCATGTGTGCCTCAACTCCTTTACCAAGATAGCATCTTGCAGTAAATTCATTGCAATTTAATAATCCATCTTGGAACATTGGAGGCTCTTTAGTTTCCAAAGTATTTGACCAGAATTATCTAACAAAAAAATTTTAAAAATATCTTTGGAGAGGCTCATAAAAGATCCCAAACTATTACCAACCTCTATCCAGACTGAAAGAGCAGGGGAATAACACATTGTGAAAAAGAGAACTCGAGATGCAGAAATTAATTTGCAGTAAACTGCCAGAAGGGTCCGTTATCCAAAAGCCCATTTGATGGGTGTTAAAATCAAGATGGTGCTATTTGAGGTGCTTACAAGGGTTGTGGCCCAAAGTACTATATCCATAGGTGTGCGCTGCAGTCAGGTTTCAAGCCAAGCTGACCATTAGCCAGCCTTCTGCTGCATAGTAACCACAACTGTACTTCTGACAGATAGTATAGCTTCACATTTGTTCCTCTTCTGACTGACTGAGAAAACAAATCCCACTGCTCTTGTCAGTTGTGTATGCCAGCGCTTTGTAATTTGATGGATCAATCAACTAACACTGGCTTTCTTTCATAGAGAACCATCTAATATGTTGGATCCTGTGATTGCTTCTGAAGATAATATTCAGCATGTTACAAGCTCATATAATCTTAGTGACGCTCTTGGAGTCAGCTCACGCAGCTTCCTTTGGGAAGAAAAACTACCATTAGTATGTTTTTCAAAGCAAGTCTTCATGTAAACACAGGTATGCAAGTGATCACAAACATTTGTGCAGGTATGATAAGCTGAATGGCCTCCTTCTATGCTGTAATAACTCTGTGATTCTGTGATATGTGCAGATTGGGTACTTCCCAAATATCCATGCATGGGCCTCAGAGCAAATGGGTGACAAATTAAACATTTAGAAAGATCACGTGCAGATCATAAGTGTAATCATTTGCGATCAACAATTAGTTCAAGTTTAAAATCTGAAATGCTGCAATTATTGCAGTATTAGTTTAAAATAAACTCCAAAATTTTGGGTTTACTCCATATTTCCCAAAAAACACAGCACACACATTCTGAGAATCTGGATGATAATGTTACCAACTCAATTTGGAGGCATATCGCGCAAGATATATACATTTTCTGGATTATGATTTGTTCAATATCAATGATAAAGTGACTTGAGAAGCTATTTAATGTTGTCTTTGGTCTATCGCAAATAGAATTTGATTGCACCATCCTCCAATCAGTATGGCCAAGACAGATATTATGACTGAAGCCTTCAATCAATTCTCATTCACTTTCTCTTGTTTGTTGCTGGAACCCCATTCCAAGGAAGAACCTACACCACAGAGACAGCAGTGATTCAAGGCAGTTTACCACCAACTTTTCCAGAGTATTATGAATGAGTGTTAAACACTAGCCATGCCAGTGATGCTTACATTCCAAGAATGTGTTAAAAACAGCACAAATAAGGATAGATTGTAATTAATATTTTAATGCTTAAGTGTTGGAAAGTGTTAGAAATGAAGAAGATGAATGGATAGAATTAATTGCATAGGAGTTTGCATCCGCAGAAAGTAAAGATTTGTTATAATAATTCTTAGTCAGTGAATCAATTGTAGATATAATAATACTGTTTAACTACATTAAATTTCCAAGGTAAATTAGCCGTCGAATGAAGCATAACATGCCCCAAATCAATTCTGTGCAATTATTGGTTTTAATGGAAACTACAGGGGCAAAATTATTTTCATTTTCATTTCATAATATGCTATATTTAATATAATTATTGATCTATGTTCAAATCCCACAATGGAAGCTACTAGGATTTAAATGTAATTTGCAACTTCAATGTTTTAATATTAAAAAAATCTAGATCTGGAAGCTATTCTCAGCAGCAGTAACAATGAAACTAACATCAATTGTCATAAAAACCCAACTGGTTCATGAATGTCCTGTTGGAAGGAAATCTGCCATCTGCTCTGGCCCACATGTGACTCCAGAGCCACACAACAATGGGGTTGTGCCCTCTGAAATGACTTATCACTCAGTCGTAGCAATTAGGGATGGGCAACAAATGCTGGCCTTGCCAGCGATGCCGACACATCCTCAAAAGAATAAAAAATAAACTATTTCCTTGGGTGGGTGCGTGAGGAGGTAGGCAAAGTTCTAAGATTGAGTTGGTAGAAAAAGAACACTTGCTGATGAATTAACGCAGCCTCTGTGGGAGCCTTGGTAATGTGATGACTAACGAATCAGCACTCAAAGAAACACTATTAATGATTGACCAAGCAGCCTGATTCACTAATGGTACCTGGAGGGACTCCTGTCACTTGGGCCTGAATGTTTCTCATTTGGTTCATGATAACTCTGTCCATCAATGCCTTTACTAGTATTTTGGGCCAGGCTCAGCAAGCAGGGACTTTAACTAATGAAGCTCCGTGGTTTTATTTGCCAAAACTGCCTTTTGAAGTGGCCGAGCAAGCCGCTCAGTTCAAAAGCAATTAGGGAAGGGCAACAAAAGCTTACAATGGTGATGCCCACATCCCATGAAAGAATAAATACCCGATTATCTAAGCTGAGATAATTAAAAAGAGGACTGTGATATTTTCATTGCCCATCCTGGCTTCTTTGTTTGTTGGGTAAGCACACAATAACATTTGATGTCTCTTGTAAAAGCAATCAGAAAGTACTATTGTGACCATTAAAATGGGTATTTCCATCTGATATATTTCTCAATTGAAAATAACAGCTTTATGTTAATTGGAGTTATAATTGGAAAACATGTCAATCATGGGAGCATTGAAAATGAGTGAAGATGCCAATTTGGAAGCTATTCCGTTAATATGGGGCCAGCTTTTCAAGGTGAAGTACTCCCTCGTGAGGGAATGTTAAATGTGCAATACATTTCTGTCCTGAGACAAAATGCTGATTTATTTTTTTACCAATCAAGAAAAGGCCCCGCAGAAAAATCATTTTTGCTGGATACAAAGATTATTGTCAATGATATACCCTGACAAATTTCTGTTGGAGGTGGGGTGATTGACAATCCTTCCCAGTTCTGTATCAGCCACTGGAACCCAGAGAAAAGAATAATGTTCTTCGGCATTCAGCAGTGGGCCTGGCAATGTTCCATGTCAGCATTTTGAAATCAGTACCTAGGATGGGACAAAATATCAGTCCCCACATATTTCCACTGAAGCTGGCTGGAAGCAGATGAAAATTTTATATTTTGGACATCCGAAATGTCATCACGAAATCCTTTTGGACTGGAACAGCAATTGTTTTAAAAAAGGAATACTTACATTTATATAGCATTCTTCATGGCCACTGGATGTATTAAAGCATTCTATAGCCAGAGGGGCACTTTTAAAATGTAGATACTGTTGTAACAATAACTATAATCTGCATTTATTTTTGTGTCTTTAAATAGTTAAATACCTCAAGACTTTTCACAAAGGGATAAGAAAGGGATCATCGGTATAATAGAACCCGGGAGGAGTTGCAATGCTTGATAAGGTTAAGGAGTTAGAGAAGGGTGAGACCAGGAATAAATTAAACAGAAGGGTGGTCATTTTAAATTTGAGATGTCAGAAGACGAGAAGCCAAGGTGAGCAGCGCTATGTGTTTGGATAGGATATGAGCAGTATATTTTGGCTGAACTGAATTTTACAGAGGATTGCAAACTCGCCAGACAAACTTTGAGTTTGGAGGTGACAAAGGCATGGATCAATAAAGATCTCAGTAGATAGACTGATTAAGAGCAACAGGTAGCGGTGAAAGCATGCACTGTGTTGAGGCGGAAGTAAGTGATGGAGAAGATATGGGATTGGAAGCTCAACTAAGGTAGGATCAAATGCTGAAGATGAGAACAGTCTGGATCAGCATGAGACACTGACCAGGGTTTGAGGTCAGAATCAGTGAAATGATAGTGTCCATGGCTGGTATCTGATGTTAGCTGAGAAAATTCCAGCTCCTCCAAGACTAGATGATAAAAATGCATTCTTACTATCCAAAGGCAGTAAAGAGGATTGTGATCAGTGTGGTGAAGAGGAAGAGGTGGACTAGGATAATAGATTGAGGTAATCTTTGAGGTTCTGGTGCTGAGATTTCTTTTTATTCATTCATGGGACATAGGCGTCACTGCCTAGCCAGCACTTATTGTCCATCCCTTGTTGCCCTTGGAGGGCAGTTGAGAGTCAACCGCATTTCTGAAGCTCTGGAGTCACCTGTAGGCCAGACCAGGTAAAGATGGCAGATTTCCTTCCTGAAAGGACAGTAGTGAACCAGACGGGTGCTGGTCGCACTCTCATTATCAATAAATGGAAACATCTCCTTTTTTAAGCTATGATTTTTTAATATAATTTGTGGTGAAGGAACCTGGACAATGGTAAATATATTTACCTTCAGAATAGTGTTCTCCATGAACAAGCACAGAAAATCTGTGTCAATTTTTTCAAAAGTGGATGAATGAAATTCTCAGCAAAATATTTGTTGAATGGCTTTTACACCTAAATAAAGCCTATGTGTAATATCAATAAATTCAATCAAATGTGTCTAAAATATTGTCCTGCACTAGCCTCACTCTATAGCAAGACTGAATGAGGGTCTCATTGTGACTCACTTGTACTGCGTGTTTCCAGCTGTTCGGCTTTGCAAATTTATGTGGCTGTGGTCGCTTGCACTTTCTTTGTACACAATGGTTTCTTTACAGTTGACTTAACATAAACTATTGGTTGACTATAATTTTATATGATTTTTTTGACATTTAATGTGTTCATAATAAGCAATACTAATACTAGATTAGTTTAACAGTGAGAATACTGGCCCATCTATATTCTGCATTTCCACTTAACACATTGTTTCTTTGGCCGGAATTTTACCGGCACGCCCGCCCGAGGCTCGGAAGATCACGCCCGAGGCCATCGGAGAATGCCGTTCTGCGAGTCTCACCCGCCCCAATTTCGGGGCAAGCATGCCGGTAAAATCAGGGCCTTTATATCAAAAATACAGATTTTTAAATGTGGATGGCTGATCTTCAAGCACTATCATTTTTCTTCTGCCTTTAACGCGCTGGCATGATCAGGGCATAGCTCTCAATCATTTGCGAGCCAAGACCTTTCCTTTCGAAAATAAAAAATCTTTATCATTGACCTATCTTCAAGGTCTATCATATTTCAAATTTTGTCTGACCTTTCAATTACGAGCAGTAAAAATTCGACAAGCTCTCTATTTTTCTGACTCGGCTGGTAACAATTCTCTTCATTATTTCCCAGCCTCTCTGATACACTCTCTTCCAGGTATAGTTGCTGAAGTAATTCTGCAAACAAAATTAGCTATTGTACATCTTCAAGCATCAGTAATAGCACTCTTGTGTCTGAGTCAAAAGGTCGTGGGTTCAATTTACACTCTAGAGACTTGAGCACAAATTGCAGGCCAATATGTGGTACTAAGAGAGTGCTGCAATTTGTGATGTACTATCTTATAATGAGACATTAAACTGAGCCTTTGACCGTCTTCTTCGGGAGAAGGAAGGAGTCACACATGGCACTCATCTGAAGAAGAGTAATGGCCAATATCTAGCCCGCATTCACCCAAACAGGTCATCTGTTCACTATTACATTGCTGTTTGTGAGGTTTTATTGGCATTTTCTCTTCTACGACAGTGACTATTGGCCCAATTTTAACTCTATACAAGTAAATAGATTTTCATGATTTTAAATCTTGTCCTACACTTCAGAAGTACTTAATTAACTGTACTGCACTATGGAACATCTGGAGACCGTGAAAAGCGCTGTATAGATACAAGTTTTTACTTTGCATCTCAGACAGGAATTTTTAGCTTCCACAGTCTCCCCTGCTGGGGACAGAAATGAAAGTGGATGGACATTATAAATACCACCACTCTCCAGCATGCTGGTGCTCGTTCCCTCGCTCCACGCTTCTCAATGGACTATTTTTCCCAGAGGCTATATGAGGGGGGATAGGGTAGGACTCATAGGGCTACCCAGCCTCAAACAGTGGGTAACCAACTGAACTAGTTCATAGCCACTTAAAGCCAATTGTTGGAGGCTGTCTGGGATTCTCCAGTTGGCCTCCAGCTCCCAAAGGCAGTGGCTGGAGGTAGCCTCTAGGTGACAGACTAGGGGGCCAAGACTCCAGACAAGCTTAGAGGCTGTCACTGCTTGCCAGGGTCAGCATCAGTCATAGGCTGCCCTGTAGAGGGGGCTCTGTCACAGTGGAGGCCAAGCTGCAAAGGTAATTTTGGCTTATTTCACATTTAAAAAGGTTGGAGGATTGCTGCATCATAGGGTGTCCATTTCTTCACTTGCCTGCCACAGTATTCTGCTGCTGCTTCTGAGGACGTCACACAGTGGCACAATGGTTAGCACTGCTGCCTCACAGTGCCAGGGACCCAGGTTCGATTCCCAGCTTGGGTCACTATCTGTGTGAAGTCTGCATGTTCTTCCCATGTCTGCGTGGGTTTCCTCCAGGTGTTCCGGTTTCCTCCCTTAGTCCGAAAGATGTCCTGGTTAGGTGCATTGGCCATGCTAAATTCTCCCTCAGTGTACCCGAACAGGGGCCGGAGTATGGCAACTTGGGAATTTTCACATTAACTTCATTGCAATGTTAATATAAGCCTACTTGTGACACTAATAAATAAACTTTAAACTTAAACTTAGCTGCAGAGCCTTCCATTGGCCCTCTAATATTGAGGACCTTCCTGCTGTCCATTAATTGGATGGTGAGCCTGCCCTCTAGTCATTAATCCGGGGAGAATCACAGTCTTGTGACTGTTTCCCACATAATGCAGGCTTCTGATCCTCATTTGAGCCTGATGGCAAGGTTCATAAAGGAAATTCCTGCCCCTTGAAAACGGACACCTGGCTTCGCAGTTTTGCTTTGGCACCTATTAGGATACTATTTTTCCTTGTGCTGATTTTTATTTTGTCACATCTTACTTGCAGTAGATGATGTTTGCTTGCTACTCCAGTGTATCAGGCTATTGCAATATGGAGTCATTGAATTGGGGCTTATATCTACAATGCTACATACTGTGAGTTACCCATTTCAGAGAAGCATCAAGAAAGGCAAATACAAGGCAAATCCATAATGCTGCCTCAACATAGACCACTTTTGGTGTCCTTCAGTCAGCTTCAGTACTGACAGAACCCAAAGAACAAAGAACAAATCATTTGTCTTATTAGCCAGGAATAATGCACAGGGGGCTTAAAGTCAAGATGATTTGGTCACTGATGACTTTTTCCCCAATCTATCTTTTTGTTTGATAGATGTTCATTGGGAAGCATTCATAATGTGGCATTAAATACGGATGAACATCAGACAGAAAGCTATCAGCAATTCTACGAGAGGAGCAGTATTAATTGAATCTTCCCTATCAGTATGACATAGCTAAAAGAAATTTCCCAAGAGAGTTTGTTCATATGTCTCTGGAAATTCTAACAATACTCTCCATAGTCTCTGCAGCAGACCAATTCAAATTGCATTTGGTCACCTCCATAATGACTTTAGCTGCTGGTAATCCTAAATTTCTTTATCACTGAGTTCAAAAACTGCGACAGGTTTGAAAGAAAATGCCATCTAGCAATAAGTACCCCTGTAGAGGATTGAAAGAAGATACAAGACAGTGACAAACATAGAAGGAACAAATGACAAATATCATGACACAGAGGGATTATTTCTAGACTTAGTGGTTCAATTTTCTCCTCTAATAACAATGCTGCCCTAAATATATCACAGGATGACTCCTTGCCACTGATCCCAAAGTTTCCCCTATGTGGATTATTTTTAGAAAGCAACAAGAGAGTTCTATAACCATGCCATGAGTACTTGAACAGTAGAACACAGAGTGGGGGTAGGGGAGATGCTGCGTGGCAGGGAATGGTTATATGAAAGTAGGAAATATTCGTTTAAAAGGCATCTGAACGGTACATGAATAGGGAGAGATTAGAGGGATATGGTCCGAGTAAGGGCAAAAGGTTTTTTTTAGTTCAGTTAGGATTTCAAGATTGGCATGGGCTTGGAGAGCCGAAGGGCCTGTTCCACCGCTGTACTTTTCTTTGTTCTCTCATGCCCACAGCATCTCAGTTTAAAGTCGTCTCTAACTAGAATTGAACAACATCCACTGTGGATTCGAGGTTGGAAGTAGACAATACTGGCAAAGCTGCATGATTGTCAATTCAGTAAGAAGTTTAACAACACCAGGTTAAAGTCCAACAGGTTTATTTGGTAGCAAAAGCCACACAAGCTTTCGAGGCTCTAAGCCCCTTCTTCAGGTGAGTGGGAATTCTGTTCACAAACAGAATTTATAAAGACACAGACTCAATTTACATGAATAATGGTTGGAATGCGAATACTTACAACTAATCCAGTCTTTAAGAAACAAAACAATGGGAGTGGAGAGAGCATCAAGACAGGCTAAAAAGATGTGTATTGTCTCCAGACAAGACAGCCAGTGAAACTCTGCAGGTCCACGCAACTGTGGGAGTTACAAATATTGTGACATGAACCCAATATCCCGGTTGAGGCCGTCCTTGTGTGTGCGGAACTTGGCTATCAGTTTCTGCTCAGCGACTCTGCGCTGTCGTGTGTCGCGAAGGCCGCCTTGGAGAACGCTTACCCGAATATCAGAGGCCGAATGCCCGTGACCGCTGAAGTGCTCCCCAACAGGAAGAGAACAGTCTTGCCTGGTGATTACGCCGGCATCTCCACATCATGATTGTCAATTCCCAGTTGTCCTGAGTAAGGAGCCTACTTCTTGAACAACTTGAATCCTTAAGGTCATGGTCCTCCCATGCTGGTGTTAGGTAGGGGATTTGAGAATATTGGTTTGCCATCAATAAAGGAATGTCAATATATCTACATCAAGGTGGTGTGACTGTTGGGAGGGGAGGCTGGAGGACATTCCCAAAATGTTGGACTTCTGTCTGCATTAATTTTCTCCACATTTGCTTCCATTAGCGACACTGGTAGGTTTCCACTGGCGCTAGCAGTGTCTATCAGCTGGAATTTTCCCACCTGATGGATGCTAAATGGTTCATATTGTCATTTTTAAATGATGACCCAGTCTCCGTGCTCATTTACTTGCCTCCCTTCCACAAAAGAATTAAATGGTGCCCGCCGCCACTACCCCCCACCAACCACAGACCAGGGGAGCATAACCAACCTCTTACCAAAGAGGGGCATTCTCCTACCCTCCCACAAACAACTGATAACCCCCCCATCCCCACCACTCAAGCATAAGAGTGAGCTGACCTGACCCCTCCCTCAGCACCCTCCCCCCTCAGACCCCCATTCAACCCCTTTCCCCCTCAAAACCCCCACTCAGGCCTCTTCCCCCCCTCAGAACTCCCCATAGCCCTCGCTACTATCTGCTAGGATGGAGGTGTCATGGCTGGACTGTCCCTTCTACCCCTGGCAGACCTGAAGATCACCCCTGGCTTGATATCAGGCAGCCCTGTGATCAACATCTGCATTCCTCCCTGTCAGCTGTGAAAATTCTGAAGTGGCCGGGTCACTTTAATCTTCATGCCACCTGGCCACCTGGCAGGATTTTAAATCAATGCAGCACTCCATTCTGCAGCACTCCATTCTGCAGCAGAGACTTTTCTTTCTCCTGGTCAGAAGCTGCAGGTGAGATCAGACTCCTTTGAAGTCCTCTGACTGAGAGATGCCAATTTCACTTGAGGGGGAGGGGTTTCCAGTCTGCCCAGCTGTAATCTGTAACAAGTTCAACGTGCAGCACCCCATAAAAGATTCAGCTGTCAGATCAAGGGATTTCTATCATCCTCCAGTCACCTGTGTTTATTTTGGTTTGGTACCTCAAGTGCCCCATTGCTCCTCTGTCTACACCACAACATAGACAGAGTCTAATCCTGATTGACAATCCTCTTTTGCAAACCACTTCAAAGAGGTGAAACCACAGACTGTCAATCAAAGATTTCAAGTGCAATGGAGAGGGTTTCAATGATTTCTGCTTGCTGGGAAGCCTCAGCAAGTTCAAATCAAAGGTGTGTGCATATATTGAGGTTGAGTGCACAGCTGAGTAGCTTTTACCAGTCTGCTGAGTTTGGGAAGTTTAGAAAGCTGAGGCTGCAATTTCCAAATATTCAAGCTTTATATAGTCGGGTGCACACAGGTCATGCAGCAACATTAGTGAAAGGCTTGGAGCAGGCTTGTGGGGATAGGTGATGCTGGTGATGATGTAATGGCAGCAGTTATGAGCAACGGCAGCAGTTATGAGGAATGGCACAGAGGTCCTAGTGCCATCAGAGACAAAGAAAGTACCAAGCAACAACAGGGGTTATAGCAGGGAGTGAGCAAGAGCTGAGAATGTTGGAATCTTGTGCTCTCACTGGTGGTGAGCCTGGAACAGGAAGGATATATATTCAGGCAGGGTGGTGGTGTACCTGAACCTTGCCTCTTTCCCGCCTCCACCAGAATTAAGTTCTGGGTGGAAAGGTCCATTGATGACCTTCCCATCCCACTGCCAATTAAGGCCCCTAAATGACCAACTACTGCAAGCGGGCCTGTTCCCATGTGGTACACAGGACAAGTGAACCTGCACAGGCTGCTTGTCACCTCATCAGGGGACGGAGGTGTGTGCAGTCTCCTGGATTTTTAAAAAATTCATTTGTAGGACATGGCCATCGCTGACTGCCACCATTTATCGCCCATCCCTAATTGTAGTGAAACGAATGGCTTGCTAGGTCATTTCAGAGGGCAGTTGAGAGTCAACCACATTGCTGTGGATCTGGAGGCACATGGAGGCCAGACCAGGTAAGGACGGCAGATTTCCTTCCCTAAAGGGCTTTAGAGAACCAGATGAGTTTTTATGACAATCGATAATGGTTTCATGGTCATCAGTAGATTCTTAATTCCAGATTTGTTTTTATTGAATTCAAATTTCACCATCTGCTGTGATGAGGTTCAAACTTGGGGCCACAGAACATTAGCTGAGTTTCTGGATTAATAGTCTTGCAATAATACCACTAGGTCATTAATGGCTGATTGAGGGATTAGATTTCAGGCAGTAGGAGCCTCGCTGGGAGACAAACCCCTGTATTTGCTTCGGACCCCCCTTTCCCCATTACCAATACCCAGTGAAACTTGCCCCCACCCACCATATTACTTGCCTGTGGCCTAGGTCACACCATCATCCTGGGACTCCAGTGCCTGTCTTTCCAGGTCCAGCCTCCTCAGTGGTGCTGCAACGCACAAGTGCTGCCGGCCTCTGATTGACTGGCAGCTCTCATTCAGCAAGACCTCTGCCCTCAGGGTCTTGATTCCAGGAGAGGTCCTGCTGGTGTCCTTGCCACTGCCTGCTTGGCATGTGGTTCAGCAGACCGTCCCAAAAACAAGTATCCCAGCCAGCAGGTGAAACCCCTGATGCTCCAACAAAATTCCACCCAATGGACCAAACCAAGCCAAAGAGTAGAACAACTGGAGTGGTGAAAAAAAAGACCTTCCCAGGCAGTGAGAAAAGCACAGCTAGTCATGTTTGAGATTTTGTTTGAAATTTAGCACTGAAATCCGTGACTTGGTTACTCAACATGCATCTATCCCTCTACCCTAAACAATTGGACATCCCTTCAATAAGTCACCTAAAGGGCAATAAGCTTTTCTATTGGCAGGAAAAGGCCGACATACAAATGATAGACTTATAGATGGCACTCATAGCTTTGGAAAGCTTTGCACCCAATTTTGGCAGCACTGTGCTTTGTTTCTAAAATAATTTGCAGCTGCTCTGGATTAAAATGCAACATATAAACAAAGCAAATTTGTTTACTTCACTATTAGAGGAAAGTCGAAACACCTACCTCAAGAGTTGGCATGTAAACAACGGGTGAGTGATGTTGAAGTAAGAAATTACAGGCTTATATAAATGCATTTTCTGAAATGCGAATGTGAAAATTACACAGTAATTATTTTTTTAAAAACAGTATTTAGTATACTATATATTATATTTAATGACAAATGGAAGAATGAAGTGAATGTTTTCAGTTTAAGTGCAGAATTACATACAACACTAACAGCTGTAGTGGCTATCCATCATGTTGTATATGCCATTGTGCACTGGATGTTACACAATGTCCTATCCTCTCTCTATTGCAACTTGATTCATGCTCACGATTTGCCTGAAGCTGTTTATCTTCCTTACGCAAATTAGGGTAGATTCTGACTTTGTGTGATCGTGTAAACTGGACAATCGTGAATCAGCAGCCTGATTTTTATTTCCGTGAAGACAGGCTGCCAGTTGGTTCTCAAGCAGATTTGTACCATTGCACAAAGTCATTGCACCCCACTAAGAGACAGTTAACGAACAAACAAGAGCAGTTTCCTCAGATTGGAAAGTATTGCAGTCCAATTCTGATTCCACCAGTTCAATGCTGGCACCTATGCAATGAAAATCTCAATATTTAATGTCAGGAAATGAAGCAACCCTATTTCATAATTCTGTGGATTTAATTTCAATTTACCAAACGCTTAAATGATAAATAAGTCAATCATCAATTCCAATTTTGATTAACCTAAATGTGCTTGTAGCAGTCTTGTGATCTAAGGTCAAAAGATCCAAAAACAGCGACAGAAACACACTGATCATAATAACTGGCTATACATGCTGCCTCTTACAAAGAAAAGACCACATGGCGCTTTACCGGAGGGAGAAATGAAAATGAACAGTGGGAATTATATTAACTACCCTCCAATCTGTAGGAACTATTCCAAAGTCTAAAGAATTTTGAAAATAGCCACCAATGGATCTACTATTTCCAGGGCGAATTCCTTAAATGCTCTGGGATGAAGATTATCAGGACCTTCAATCTCATCAATTTCCCCAAAACCATTTCTCTACTAATGCACATTTCCTTCAGTTCCTCACTAAAACATGTTTCACTAAGAACTTCTGGTACATTATTCATGTCTTCCTTTGTGAATACTGAAGCAAAGTACGAATTTAATTCCTCAGCCATTTCTTTATTTCCTGTTATGATTTCTCACATTTTTGACTGTAAGGGGCCGACATTCGTTTTTGTCAATCTTTTTCTCTTTACACATCGATAGAAACTTTTACAGTCAGTTTTTATGTTCCCCATTAGCTTATTTTCATACTCTGTTTTTCCCTTCTTAATCAATCCCTTCGTCCTCCTTTTATAAATTTTAAACTGCTCCCAATCCTCAGGCCTATTGCTTTTTCTTGCCAATTTAGATGCTTTTTCCTTGAATCTGATACTATCTCTACTTTCCCTTGTAAGCCATGGTTTGGCCACAATTCCCTTACCATACGTGCGCCAAACAGGAATAAACAACTTCTGCAGTTCACTTATTCATTCTTTAAATGCCTGCCATTATCTGTCCGCTGTCTATCCTTTCATTAATGTTTCCCAATCCGTCATGGCCAATTCATGCCTCATACCATCATTGTTACCTTGACTGAAATTCAGAATCAACTACATCACTATCCATCTTGACAAAGAATTCTACCATATTATGGTCACTCATCCGCCAAAGGTTTTCTCACAACTAGATTGCCAACTAATCCTTTCTCATTGTACAGCACCCAGTCCAAGATGGCCTGCTCCTTTGTTGGTTCCACAGTGTATTGCTCCAGAAAACCATCCCATATGCACTCCAGAAATTTCTCCTCTATTGCACTGTAACCAATTTGACTCTCCCAATCTAAATGTAGATAAAAGTCGCCCCTAATCACAGATGTTACTTTACACATGCATCTCTGATTTCCTGTCTAATGCTTTTCCCAACATTACCACTACAGTTTGGTGGTCGGTATACCACCCCCACCAATGTTTTTGTCCCTTGTTGTTTCTTAATGCGACCCATACAGATTCCACGTCATCTATGCTAATGTCTTTCCTCAATATTGTATCAATATCATCTTTAATCAACAATGCAACTCCACCACCTTTTCCTCTACATCTGTCCTTCCTAAACACTGAATAGTCCTCAATGTTTAGTTCTCATCCTTGTTCACCTTGGAGGCTTGTCTCCGTAATGCCAACAATATCATACCCCTTTACATCTATCTGTGCAACTAATTCGTAGTAAGAAGTCTCACAACACCAGGTTAAAGTCCAACAGGTTTATTTGGTAACACAAGCTTTCGGATGAAGGCGCTCATGCGACCAAATAAACCTGTTGGACTTTAACCTGGTGTTGTGAGACTTCTTACTGTGCCCATCCCAGTCCAACGTCGGCACCTCCACATCATGGCAACTAATTCATGCATTTTGTTTCGAATTCTCCAAGCATTCAGATACAAAACCTTAAGGTGGGCACTTTTAACATTTCTTTTCACTTTCCTACTATTTTTTAGTCAGTCCTTATCTGACTCTGGTCCTTGATTTCTCTGCCTATCACTTTCTTTATTCTCTTTATTGTCTTTTCCTCTTGTTCTTAATTCCCCCTGCTTTGAATCTTTGCAAAGGTTCCCATCCCCTGCCATATTAGTTTAAACCCTCCCCAACCACTTTAGCAAGTACCACCACCAGCCCCCAACCCCTCCCACAAGGACATCAGTCCCGATCCTGTCCAAGTGTAACCTGTCCAGTTTGTACAGATCCCACCTCCCCCACAACCAGTCCCAGTGCCCTAGGAATCTGAAACACTCCCTCTGACACCATCTTTTCAGCCACGTATTCATCCTATGTATCCTGCTGTTGCTACTCTGACGAGCACATGGCACAGGTAGTAATCCTGAGACCACTCCCTTTGAGGTCCTACTTTTTAGCTTGCTTATTAGCTCTCTATATTCTGCTCTTAGGATCTCATCCCTTTTTTTAACTATATCGTTTGTACCAACATGTACTACGATAACTGGCTGTTTGCCCTCCCCTTCAGAATGTCCTGCAGCCGCTCTGAGACATCCTTGACCCTAGCACCAGGGAGGCAACATAACATCCGGGAGTCTCTTTTGCGGCCACAGAACTGCCTATATAATCCCGTTACAATTGAATAACTATTTCATTCCCACACTTCTTACTTCTCCCTTCTGAAACAGAACCAACTGTGGTGCAATGTATTTGGCTCTTGCTGCTTTCCCCAAGGAGAAATGAGAAGAAATTTATTCATCCAGAAATGCTGAACCTATGGAATTCTCGACAACAGAAAGCAGTTGAGGCCAAAACATTGTTGGTTTTCAGGAAGAAGTTAGATATTGCTCTTGGGGCAAAGTACATGGGGGGAAAGCTGGAGTTAGAAGATCAGCCATGATCATAATGAGGGGCTAAGCAGGCTCAAAGGGCTGAATGGCATACTTCTGCTCATATTTTCCATGTTTCTATGTTTCATAGCTCCATTCCAGGCAACATACTCTGCCGCACCCTCTCCAATGCAATCAAACCCTTCCTATAGTTAGATGACCAGAACGGCACACAGTACTCCAACTGTGGCCTAACCAAAGTTTTGTACAGCTCCAACATAATTTCCCTGCTCTTATAATCTATCCCATTACTAATAAAGATAAGTGTCTCATATGCCTTCTTAATTACCCAGCTAACCTTTCCTGGCACTTACAGGGGTCTGTGGACAGGCATCCCAAGATCCAGCTGTTCCTTTGAACTTCCTAGTGTCTTGCCATTCATTGAGTATTGCTTTATCTTGTACCTCCTTCCAAAGTGCATCACCTCACCCTTTTCAAGATTGAGTTCCATCTGCCACTGATCTGCCTTTCTGATCAACTCGTCTATATCTTCCTGCAGCTGAAGACCTTCTTCCTCACTATTAACTACTTTGCCAATCTTCATGTCATCCACAAACTTACTTATCATCCCCCCACATTCTTATCTTGTTGCATGGTTCCCATAACCTAAGACATCACTATTGTGATAGTAATGTAATAATGATGAGGTCTTGCAGTACAGTGATAGCAGCCCTACTTCTGGGTCAGAAGCTCCAGATTCAAATCCCGTTCCAGGGATTGTCATGAACATGGCCAAGCAGATTGATCATCAACCTGGAAGTCCTTTCAATCAGCTTGATGGCAGGTGGTAGGAGCAGGAGAATTTCCTGGCCAACCAGACAGCAGAGGCAATGGCAAACTACTGCTGTATTTCACCAAGCATAATCATGGACCAATCCAGTGGAATGCTCTGGTCAGCAATGCCCTCTTAGGGCACAGTACCTAAAGGAGGAGGAGGCAAGGAATAGAAGGATAAGACTAATTTCATATGTGGTTAGATAAATGGTGCAGGAAGGAAGGCGTCTTATTCCTAGAGCATTGTAAGCAGTCCTAGGGAAGGAGAGTTCTGTTGAAAGTGCAAGAATTGCATCTGTTGAAAGTGCAAGGACTGACCAATATTCTGGAAGGAAGATTAACCAGTGTTGTGGAGGAACAGTTTACATGAATTCAGCAAATACAAAACACACCTGGATGAAACAATTTAGAGGAGATGAGCCAACCATATCTCTTGAGTGTTCTGGTAGGTGCCAAACCCTACCACACTCCCAAAATACAGGCCAGCTGCTACAGAAGGCACACAATCCACTTTGGCATCAATCGCTCAGAGGACTGAGAGAGAAGACAGATTGAGAATAAAGAATAGTTTAGAAATAGGTGATTACAGACAGGAGAAAAATGCAAGGCAGTCTCAGCTGGGTTTAGAGTACATGTGCAAAAATACAGTGTTCAATCAGAATGGTGAGCTGCAAGCACGAGTCACCACATGGGACTGCTACCGTGGCAATAACAAAGATCAGGCTCAAAGAAGGGATGGTTTGGGAACTTGATATCCCCGGCTGCAATTTATTCAGGAGGGATAGGGAAGGAAAAACAGGAGAGACATGGTAAGCATTGATTAAAGAACCTAATGTAGCACTAGAGAGGGTGAGTAAAGACAGAGTCTCTCTGGCTAGAATAAGGAACAATGGAGGACTGTTATGCTGCTGGGCATGTACCACAGGCTAACCAAATAGTAGGCAAAAGATGGGGGAATAAATTTGCAGGAAAATTATGAAGAGAATCAAGAGCTTGATGCAAGGGAGTATTATTTCAATAAAGATTGAGGCAGGAAACACATAAAGGACAAAGAGGAAAGGAGTTTTTGAAATGCAAACCAGAGAACTTTCTTGATCAGTGTTTTTGCAGCCCAGTGATTCTAGTTCTGGGAAATTAATTGACACAAGTGAAGCATGTTTCAATGGGAGAACGTTTGGAGAAGTGTTCATAATATCATCAGATTTAGAATTGCTATGGAATAAGACAAGGCATAATCAAGCATTAAAATATTTAACTTGAAGAGGACTAACTTTAGGGAGTCGTGAAGGTGAAAAGGCTGAGGTGATCAAGAATCAAAAATTGGCAGGCATGACACAAATTGCACAATAGTAGGGCATCAAAGAGGAGGTGGTTTAGGTACAGGGTAAATACATTCACAAGATGGGGAAAAGTAGAGGATCCAGAGTTAGAACTCCCTGGATGACAGAAGTTAGAGGTTAAAATGAGACCAATAAAGGAAGCTTAAAAAAAGTACAAGGTTCACAATCCAGTAAAGAACAAAGATGAATGATGGAAGTGCAGAAGAGATCTAAATAAATAAAAGGTGCAGGAGAGAGCAAGGTAATAAATTAGTAGGTTATATAGAATTATAGATTCATACAGCGTAGAAGAGGTCCTTCATCCCATCGAGTCCGCACCGACACATTAGAAACATCTGAACTCCCACTTAATCCCATCTGCCAGCACTTGGTCCATAGCCCTGAATGTTATGATGTGCCAAGTGCTCATCTAGGTACTTTTTAAAGGATATGAGGCAACCCGCCTCTACCACCCTCCCTGGCAGAGCATTCCGGACCGTCACCATCCTCTGAATAAAAGTTTTTCCTCACATCCCCCCCTAAATCTCCTGCCCCTCACCTTAAACCTATGTCTCCTCATGACTGACCCTTCAACTAAGGGGAACAGCTGCTCCTTATCCCCTCTGTCCATGTCCCTCATAATCTTGTACACTTCGATCAGGTCACCACTCATCTTTCTCTGCTCCTACGAAAACAACCCAAGCCTACTTAAACTCTCTTCATAACTTACATGTTCCATCCCAGGCAGCATCCTGGTGAATCTCCTCTGCACCCCCTCCAGTGCAATGTAAAAGGGAACTCCGAAGCTTTTTCAAAACATATAAAAAGTACTGAAAGGAAGAGTGAGACTGATTCGAGAGAGAAAAAAACTGAGAGATTCTTGTGGAGGCAGAGGGCATAGTGGAGGTGTTGCTTTTACTAAAAAAGAAATTGCCAATAAGAGGCAGGAACTGTAATGCTAGATAGGATTAGAAAAATATAAAGGAGGTACTTAATAGGATAACAGTCCTTAAAGCAGAGAAGTTACCTGGTAGGGTGAGTTGCATCCTAGATTACAGAGAGTGAAAATTGTGAAGGCTCTGGCCACAATCTTCCAATTCCCCTTGGAGATTAATTATTTTGCTAGAGTAAATATGGGGGTGGTGCCAATGGATTACAGATGCTACATATAAATGCAAATATATAAAAAGCAGCACAGATTTGTTGAACGTAAATTCTGTTTGACCAATTTGATCAAGTTCTTTGTTGAAGTAATGGAAAGGGTTGATTTAAGGATAATGCAGTCTATGCAATGCACATGAACTTTCAAATGGCATTTGACAAAATAGAAATGTCAGCAAAATTAACGTCCATGGGATTAAAGCGATAGTTTCAGCATGGATACAATATTAACTCAGGGACCCATGTCCTGGATAATCATCCGTTGCAGCAGAATGAGCTCTGGGTTTCGGAACTTGAGCTGTAGCTCGCGTCACTGCGGCAGATCCATTAGGTTGAGAGCTTCATGGACAGTATATTTTTAAATGTGGTCATCTCGCAGCTTAAGAGTATGCAGGGAGAGAGGGGATGGGTGACCACCAGCCCATCAAAAACAAACAGGCAGGTAGTGCAAGTGTCCCCTGAGTGCACCCCAATCTCCAATCAGTATTCAGGTCTGAGTACTGATAAGTGAAGCTTCATCTGGGAAGTGCAGCCAGGGCCAAGTCCATGACACCACGGGTGGCTCAGCTGCACAGAACGATACAAGGAAGATTGGAAAAGCAATGGTGATAAGTGATTCAATAGTTAGGGGAATAGATCGGCTTTCTTGCAGCTGCAGACATGAATCCAGGAAGACGTGTTGCCTCCCTGCTGGAAGGGTCAAGGATGTCACCAAGCAGCTGCATAGCATGCTGAGGGGCGAAGGTAAACAGCCAGCATTCGTCGTTCATATTGGTACTGATGACAGAGGTAAAGAGATGGATTTGATCCTGCAGGCTGAGTTTAGGGAGCTAGGTAGAAAATTAGCAAGCAGGACCTCAAAAGTATTAATCTCCGGGTTATTCCCAGTACATGCAAAAATGACTGTTGATATAGTAGGATAAAGCAGATGAATGCGTAGCAGAAAAGATGATGCAAGAGGGAAGGATTAAGATTCTTGGAATATTGGGACCTGCTCCATGGAGATGGGACCTGTACAGGCTGGATGGTGAGAAAAACCTTTGTTGCACAGCAAGTGGAAGGTCTGGGACGCACTGCCTGAGAGAGTGGTGGAGGCAGGTTCAATCAGAACATGGGAATTAAACTGGTGTCTGAAAAGGAAGAGCGTGCAGGGTGAAGGGGAGAAAGTAGCGGGATATCACTAAGTGGACTGCTTATTTGGAGAGCCAGTGTAGACATGATGGGCTGAATGGCCTCCTTCTGCACTGTAACAATTCTGTGATTCTGGGAGTGAACACAGAGAGAGGCAGTGAATGATTGTTTTTTTAGATTAGAGGCAAGTCTGCTCCTGGGGCTCTGATATTTAGACCACTGTGCCTTTAGATATATTATAATAATCTGGATTTATCATACAGGACGTAATGTCAACATTTATTGATGGTCGAAAAATCAAAAATGTTATCAATAATGGGGAGGATAGTAACAGACTTCAAGAGGACACAGAAGGACTGGTGAACAGATGCACTGGATGTGAAAATTAATGCAGAGCAGTGTGAAGTGATATATTTTGGCCGAAAGAGAAAGGGGAGAGGCAGTACGTATGGGCCTAATGGTACCATTTTAAAGGAAGAGAGAGACCTTGGAACGTATATGCACAAACCATGGCTGGAAGTGGCAGGAACATTTGAGAAGGCTGCTAAAAATGAAAATGTGATCCCCATATTTATTAATCGAGGAATCGAGCACAAAAACAAACTAGTTAAACTGAACTGATATAAAACACTAGTTTAGGCCTCAGCTGGAGTATTGCATCCAATTCTTGACACTTTAGAAAGGGTATCAAGGCTTCGGAGAGGGTGTAAAAGAGAAAATGATGTGGGATTTCAATACTGTAGAGAGCCTGGAGAAACTGGGGTCATTCTCAGAGAAAGGTTAAAATGAGATTTGGTAAATGAACAGTTCTGACAGAGTAAATAATGAGAAACAGTTTCTAGTGGCAGTAGGGTTGTTAACAAGAGGACACAGTTTTAAAGTGATGGGCAAAAGAACCAGAGGCTACCTGAAATGACACAGTGAATTGGTGTGATCTGGGATACAGTGCCTGAAGCAGTGATTGAAGCAGATTCAATAGTAACAGTGAAGAGAATTGGATGAATACTTGAAGGATAAAACATACAGAGCTATGGACAAACATCAGGGAAATGAGGTTAATTGAATAGCTGTACCAAAGCGCTAGCTTTGTAAACATAGAAGATAGGAGCAGGAGGAGGCCATCTGGCCCTTCGAGCCTGCTCCGCCATTCCTTACAATCATGGCTGATCATCCAACTCAACAGCTTAATCCAGCTTTTTCCCCATAACCTTTGATTCCATCCGCCCCAAGTGCTATATCCAGCCACCTCTTGAATACACTCAATGTTTTGGCATCAACTACTTCCTGTGGTAATGAATTCCACAGGCTCACCACACTTTGGGTGAAGAAATATCTCCCCACCTCCGTCCTAAATGGCCTACCCTGAATCCTCAGATTGTGACCCCTGGTTCTGGACTCCCCCACCATCGGGAACATCCTCCCTGCATCTACACTATCTAGTCCTGTTAGAATTTTATGTCTCCATGAGATCCCCCCTCATTCATCTGAACTCCTGCAAAAACATCCTAACCTAGTCAATCTCTCCTCATACATCAGTCCTGCCATCCCCGGAATCAGCCTGGTAAACCTTCACTGCACTCCCTCGAGAGCAAGGACATCCTTCCTCAGAAAAGGAGACCAAAACTGCACACAATACTCTCGGTATGGCCTCACCAAGGCCATGTATAATTGCAAAATCATGGATCAAATGGCCTCATCTGATGGTGCTGCATCATTCTGTGATTCTATTAAATCGCATTCCTAAGCCTTGGGTGGAAGTTTTCCATAACTTGTCAGAGTGTCAGGTTCTGATTAAAAACCAGCGTGTATCTCTCCAGTCCAGATTTTCTGGCCCTCTGACAACAAAGAACAAAGAACAATACAGCACAGGAACAGGCCCTTCGGCCCTCCAAGCCCGCGCCGCTCCCCGGTCCAGGATTGAATCCTGAATCCAGGATCCCCGCCCAATTTTCCAGCCTATCTACATCCTAATATCCTACCCACCGAGCTGTCCCTCACAGCTACGATGCTTTGTTCATCACAACCTATTAACTTACCCCCACCCCCCCATTCCAGACCATGTGATCTCCAGGGAGAGGCGAAAACCCAGAGTGAAAAACCCCAGGGCCAATATGGGGAAAAAAAATCTGGGAAATTCCTCTCCGACCCCCTGAGGCGATCGAAACGAGTCCAGGAGATCACAATGGCCCCGATCGGAAAATGCTTCCCAACCCTAGTCATTTCCACTTCCACGAACACCATATGAATTCCCTGCCCCCGAGACAGGTTCCCAACTATCCGCAGTCTCACTCTGTACTGGCACCAGCAAGATGATCATAGAATGAAGCCTTGAAACGAGAAACCAGGAACAATTAGCCCGCGCCGCTCCCTGGTCCAAACTAGACCACTCTTTTGTATCCCTCCATTCCCACTCCGTTCATATAGCTGTCTAGATAAGTCTTAAACGTTCCCAGTGTGTCCGCCTCCACCACCTTGCCCGGCAACACATTCCAGGCCCCCACGACCCTCTGTGTGAAATATGTCCTTCTGATATCTGTGTTAAACCTCCCCCCCTTCACCTTGAACCTATGACCCCTCGTGAACGTCACCACCGACCCGGGGAAAAGCTTCCCACCGTTCACCCTATCTATGCCTTTCATAATTTTATACACCTCTATTAAGTCTCCCCTCATCCTCCGTCTTTCCAAGGAGAACAACCCCAGTTTCCCCAATCTCTCCTCATAACCAAGCCCCTCCATACCAGGCAACATCCTGGTAAACCTCCTCTGTACTCTCTCCAAAGCCTCCACGTCCTTCTGGTAGTGTGGCGACCAGAACTGGACGCAGTATTCCAAATGCGGCCGAACCAACGTTCTATACATTGCAACATCAGACCCCAACTTTTATACTCTATGCCCCGTCCTATAAAGGCAAGCATGCCATATGCCTTCTTCACCACCTTCTCCACCTGTGACGTCACCTTCAAAGATCTGTGGACTTGCACACCCAGGTCCCTCTGCGTCTCTACACCCTTTATGGTTCTTCCATTTATCGTGTAGCTCCTCCCTACATTATTCCCACCAAAATGCATCACTTCGCATTTATCAGGATTGAACTCCATCTGCCATTTCCTGGCCCAAATTTCCAGCCTATCTATATCCTTCTGTAGCCTCTGACAATGTTCCTCACTATCTGCAAGTCCTGCCAGTTTTGTGTCGTCCGCAAACTTACTGATCACCCCAGTTACTCCTTCTTCCAGATCATTTATATAAATCACAAACAGCAGAGGTCCCAATACAGAGCCCTGCGGTACACCACTAGTCACAGGCCTCCAGCCGGAAAAAGACCCTTCCACTACCACCCTCTGTCTTCTATGACCAAGCCAGTTCTCCACCCATCTAGCCACCTCCCCCTTTATCCCATGGGATCCAACCTTTTTCACTAGCCTACCATGAGGGACTTTGTCAAATGCTTTACTAAAGTCCATATAGACAACATCCACGGCCCTTCCTTCGTCAACCATTTTGGTCACTTCTTCAAAAAACACCACCAGGTTCGTGAGGCATGACCTCCCTCTCACAAAACCATGTTGACTATCGTTAATGAGTTTATTCCTTTCTAAATGCGCATACATCCTATCTTTAAGAATCTTCTCCAACAACTTCCCCACCACGGACGTCAAGCTCACCGGCCTATAATTACCCGGGTTATCCTTCCTAGCCTTCTTAAATAACGGGACCACATTGGCTATCCTCCAATCCTCTGACAAAGAAAAAGTTTGAGGGAGTGGCTTGGGCTGTCACTCTGTCAGGGTGGGGCCTGATAGAGCCGGCAAGGCCATCTCCACAGAGATCGGGGCACCAACTTTAAAGGATTCCCTGATCAGCAGAGAGTTAAAACTTCCCCCAGCACTCCTGCCACCACAAATCAAGAGCGCTCTCCCCACTCCAAATCTGCAATCATCATCGAGGTATCTCACCCATGGCACAATCATTGGAAGACCACCCCCCCCCACCGCCGATGCAGCGCAATAATCAGGGGCTATCCCTCCCACAGCACAATCACTGGGCGCACTTCTCCCTACAGCGCAATCATCACGGTTTCCCAAACATTGAGCCATGGAACTAATAGTGACCTCCCAAGAGCATCGGGGAACCCCAAATATTCTCATCATGTCAACGCCCTTCCTTTGCCATGAAACAGGTGCAAATGCAGGAATCAAATGTAAACAAGTCTTTGCTAGCTATATCTATGCATATATTATGAGGCACACAGTCACAAATACATTCACCCCCCCCCGCCCCAACATTAACCCCTGGCCAAGCCACCCTCCCATTGCCCCTTAATATTAAGCCCGGGAAGTAGTACCACCTTATGAATGCGAAATACTAAAGTCTTAGCTTTTGTCATTTTTAATGAGAGGAATGATGCTGGAAAGCGGATTCTCATATTGGACACAAGCACCTCGCCCTCCTTCACACACAAATGCACGCACTCACCTTGCTGCCTCAAACACACACTCACGTCTCTCTCTCTCTCACCCACCCCCCTCTCTCACATACTCGCCCTCTCACACACACACACTCACCCCACTCTTCACTACTGTGTGCTATAACACTGATGGCCTTGTTTAGGACAGGCAGACATTCTACCACCTCCCTTCTGCCATGATACCCACTCAACAGGCCATTGCCAAATAACTGACATGAGGCCACACGTGAGAACTATCTTAATTTGCATTTCTCCCTGCACATGTCTGTTAATGTTATGGTGAATGCATGGCATGATGGATTGTCATCATCACTAGCTTTTGATTTAGCTTGTGAGAGGAGAATCAAACCTAAACACTTAACATGTGAGTTCATTTCCAAGTGTAACCTAAAGTAATATTAAAATGGTGAATACTCAAGGAATCCAAAAAAGAGAATCAAAATATAACATTTAGAGTGATTTACTTTTTAAAAGCCAACTTACACATGCAATTAACAATTGAAGAACTGAATCCTGAATAGTTTTCTCAAATCATGTGAGAGTGTGAAGTTTCACACTGGCAATGAGACTGTGGAAAATCAATCATTAGACCTTAATATATAGGAGCTGAATTAGGCCACTCGGCCCATCGAGTCTGCTCCGCCATTCAATCATGGTTGATTTTTTCCTCATCCCCATAGCTCCTGATCCCCTTATTAATTAATAACCTATCTATCTCCGTCTTAAGGACACTCAATGACCTGGCCTCCACAGCCTTCTGCGACAAAGAGTTCCACAGATTCACCACTCTCTGGCTGAAGAAATTCCTCCTCATCTCTGTTCTAAAGGATCGTCCCTTTAGTCTGAGATTGTGCCTCTGGTACTAGTATTTCCTACTAGTGGAAATATCCTCTCAACATCCACTCTATCCAGGCCTCACAGTATCCTGTAAGTTTCAATAAGATCCCCCCTCATCCTTCTAAACTCCAATGAGTACAGACCCAGAGTCCTCAACCGTTCCTCATACGACAAGCTCTTCATTCCAGGGATCATTCTTGTGAACCTCCGCTGGACCCTTTCCAAGGCCAGCACATCCTTCCTTAGATATGGGGCCCAAAACTGCTCACAACACTCCAAATGGGGTCTGACCAGAGCCTTATACAGTCTCAGAAGTACATCACTGCTCTTGTATTCCAGCCCTCTCGACATGAATGCTAACATTGCATTTCCCTTCCTAACTGCTGACTGAATCTGCACGTTAACCTTGAGAGAATCTTGAACAATGACTCCCAAGTCCCTTTGTGTTTCTGATTTCCTAAGCATTATCATTGCAGTTCTTTCAATCAAATAAATAACTAGAACTTGATAGATACCAGAAGGAATTTAACAAATTTAACAAATCAAATCAATGCGTGGAGAGAAAGATCCAGAAAGAAACTAGGAACTGTGGTTAAAACTAATGAGCACAGTAAGAAGTCTCACAACACCAGGTTAAAGTCCAACAAGTTGATTTGGAATCATGAACTTTCAGAGCACTGCCCCTTCATCAGGTGACTCACCTGATGAAGGAGCAGTGCTTCGAAAGCTCATGATTCTAAATAAACCTGTTGGACTTTAACCTGGTGTTGTGAAACTTCCTACTGGGCCCACCTCAGTCCAACGCCGACATCTCCACAACATAAAATTAATGAAGAACAAATGGAATGGACACTGGAAAAATAATTTGAATGTCGAGATTAGATGAGAAATTCTAAATACTGTCATAGTGTTGAATGTTTTCCTCAAGTAGCTCTCTCACACAAGGTCTGTTTTACTAAATTGTTTTGATTGAGAAACTCCCTGGGGGGACTGAAGAACCAGTTGAATGGTCTGTATTTTTATTCCCTGTAGATCAGTCACAATTGAAGTTGCCCTTCTTGCATACCAAACATGGAGGACTTGTATTTGAACTTTCCTTAGATAGTAGCTGTCTGCGGCAGCACAATTCCTTTCTGATGCTTGTTCTATTCAATCAGGGGTAATGTCTGGCATCTGGGTGAGCAATTCCCCTTCAATGCTTCATGGATGCAGGAGACTAGCATGGAAATTGAAGTTGGCTGATTTTTGTTCCAGAATTAGTATATGTTTTTCTTTGCTTCATGTGCCTCTACATTGTAATTCTGGTGTTATGCTTGTGCAATTGTGCATGGCTTGGTATCTTTCATTGTTGTTTTCTCATTTTGGCTGCAATTATTACAGTACTTTTATTCCGTTACTTGGTATAAACTCAAACAAAAGGTTACAGAAAAAGGAATTGACACAAATAACATAAATTGATATGGAATGAAAGATGATAATGTTTGCAAGGAAATAATAAAAATATAGAAGGGCTGTAGCAAAAACGCAAATTAATATGAAAAATCTAATTTTTTCTTCCACTCGGTTCATGAATATGTAATTTAATTTTACTGCACTTCACCAGGAAAATCATTAAAACCCAATTTTGAAGCGTAGAATTTACAGATATCGTGCTCCATGAAAATGTTCAGGATAAAATGACCTTTCTCTTAAGTACAAGAAACATTGCCATTTTTAACATTCTGATCCAAAAAACTCTAATGCTCATTATCATTGCCTTAAAATTCAGGTTTTTGAATACTAATGTATCAATGTTCAATACATTTACACAAAACAACTTTGTCCACTATTTTAATGGAAATATTAACCCTTTAGCACATCTGCACAACAGCATACAAAAGTAAAATTCACAAGACCATGCATACTTGTAACCTTTCTATTAGATTGTTACATAACGATTTGTGCAGAGGATTCTCAAATAAGAACAAGCATTTCATTTGCAGGAACACATTGAAGGACTATGCAAGAAAGAAGAGTTTGACACATTAAAGGAATTTAGCAGGAGAGGGGTACTGAAAACATAATGTTGCTCATGAAAGCAGGAAGACAAATTGGCTTTATTGCAACAGCAACTGCCTCTGCTGGTCAAGCAGAAGCATTGAGGAACAAGCCAGAATCAGAGAAATTAAAAGTATCTTTGCAATCTAAAGATTTCTCTGGATGCAGAGAAGTTATGAACAAATTTGAAATTTAAAAAATCATGTAATTAATCAGCTGGAGTACAGGGGGCGAGTGGAGTTTGCAGGAATAAAGGTTGCAGTGAATGGGATTTTTTGTGAAAAAGGACTTGGGACAAAGACTTCTGGGTTACAAGAAGCCTTTGTAAGGTGGACGCCGTTGGCAAGGAAAGCAGATCAGCAATCAATTAAATGAAGTGATCAAAACACAAAAAGGCATTTCAGAAGCAAACAGCAGATGATGTTGACACGTACATGGCAATGTCCTGGAGGTGAAAGAAGGCAGACTTGGTGATGTATCAGATGTGGGATAAGAAGGTCAGCTTAGGATCAAAGACTGAGCAAGACTCAAACTGAAATGAGGAGCCAGGAAAGTTTCTGTGTGACTGAAATAAACGACAGGCAAATAGGAATTTTTCAGCTTTGCTGATGTAATGTTGGAGGAAATTTCCAAAATATTTAGAATGTAATGTTGGCAAGGCAGTAAAGAAATACAACATCTTGCATTGATGTGATGTTTTTAGTAGTAAAACATTCTGAAATACGTCACAGAAGTGTAAACTGCAATTTGATAATTGTCACATTAGGAGACACAAGGGTCAGGTGGTTCAAAAGTTAGGTCAAAAAGGACACAGGAATACAAGAAATAGGAGCAGTAGACTACATGGTCATCAAGACTGCCCCACCATTCAACCTAATCGTGGCTGAATTTGTGCTTCAAGTCCATTTTACGGCCTGCCCTTCATAGTCCTTGATTCCCTAAGAGACACAATCTGTCTATCCTAGCCTTAAATGTTCTCAACAATGGAGGATCTATAACCCCCTCTGGGCCAGAGAATTCCAAAGGTTCACAACCCGAATGAGTGAAGCAAGTTGTCCTCATCTCAGTCCCAAGTGCTCGGCTCCTTATCCTGAGACTGCTTGTGCCTCCATGTTTTAGATTCCCTGACCTGCGGAAACAATCTCTCAGTGTCAACCTTATCAAGCCACTTCAGAAATTCATAGCTTTCAAGGAAATGACCTTTCATTCTTCTAAACTCTGGAGAATATAGGTCCAATTTTTCTCAGCCTCTTATCGGACAAGCCCCTCATCCCAGGGGCCAAAGGAGGGAGGAAGAAAGCAGGGAATGACAGCTCTGTCTGCCTGACATCAGCAGTAGTGAAAATAATCAAATCTATTATAAAGGATGTGACAACTGGGTACTTAGAAAGTAATGGTAGGATTGGGCAGAGTCAGCCTGGATTTCTGAAAGGAAAACTATGTTTGAAAAACTTGTTGGAGTTTTTTGTGGATGTTGCTTGTGACATAGATGAAGGAGAACCAATGAATGTGATGTATTTGGAGTTTCACAAGTGGAGCAGGATGGAGGGGCCGAATGGCCTCCTTCTGCTTCTATGTTCCCAGTTTAGTGAACATTCATTGTACACCTCCAATGCAAGTATATCCTTTCTTAAATCTGGAGGCGAGAACTGCACACTGGTGTGATCTCGCCACAATCCTGTTCAACTGTACTACAACATTTTTATTTCTGTATTCCAATCCCCTTGCAATAGAGGCTAACATGACTTTGCCTTCCTAATTACATGCGGTATCCGCATGCTGACTTTGTGCTCCTTGCACAAGCACACCCAAGTCTCTCTCAGCATCAATATTTACATATGTGAAGTTTGCACATTCTCCATGTGTCTGCGTGGGTTTCCTCCAGGTGCTCCTGTTTCCTCCCACAGTCCAAAGATGCGCGGGTTAGGTTGATCGGTCATGCTAAATTGACCCTTGTGTCTGGGGGATTAGCAGAGTAAATTTGTGGGGTTACGGGAATAGGGCCTGGGTGGGATTGTGGTCGGTGCAGACTCGATGGGCCTAATGGCCTCCTTCAGCACTGTAGGGATTTTATGATTCTACAAGTTTCACACTTTTTAAAAAGTAATCTGCTTTTGTATTTTTGTGACCAAACTGTATAACTTCATAATTCACCACATTATACTAAATCTGCCATCTTGTTTCCCACTCAATTAAATGTCTATATTTCTTTGCACCTTTCTGTGTCCTCCAAACAGCTCATCTATCCACCTAGCTTTGTATTATCAGCAAATGTGGCTATAAAACACTATGGTATGAATTTTCCAAATGGTGGGATAGCGACCCCAGGAAGAATTCCGTCCAGATAATTTCTCATCTGCACCCTGTCGATGAACCATTATTCAGCAGCATGGTGGCACAGTGGTTAGGACTGCTACCTCACAGCGCCAGGGACCAGGGTTCAATGCCGGCCTTGGGTGACTGGCAGTGTGGAGTCTGCACATTCTCCCCGTGTCTGCGTGGGTTTCCTTCGGGTGCTTTGGTATCCTCCCACAGTCCAAGGATGTGTAGGTTAAGTGGGATTAGCCATGGTAAATTGCCGTTTAGTGTCCCAAGATGTGTAAATTAGATGGATTAGCCATGGTAAATGTGTGAGGTTACTGGGAGAGAGTCTGGATAAGACTCTCTATCAGAGAGTCAGTGCAGACTCAATAGGCTGAATGGCCTCCTTCTGCACTGTAGATTCTATGATTCCATGAATAATAGCAAAACACTGCAGATGCTGGAAATAGAAAATAAAAATAGAAAGTGTTGAAAAAACATGGCTAGTCTGGCAACAGTTGGGGCCTGATTTTACCATTTTGAGTCTAAGTGCCGAATCTGGGCGTCAAATCGATCCTAGCCTGGAATCCTCTTTCCAGCGCGCCCATACGTGTTTTGCCGGCTCCGGTCCGATTCGTGCTGTGGGCGGGGCTTAGCACTGCCGGAACAATCGGAGCTCTGAACTGCGCGTGCGCAGTTCAAAAGAAAATCCGAAGCAGCGCACCCAGGCGGGGAGAAAAAAGCAGAGAGAGCGGCTCTCTGACCCAGATCATCTGGGGGGTGGGGGGGGGGGGGGGTGGTGGCGGGGGTGAGGGAGGGTGGTGCGGGACCCAGATAACCCTCTTGGGGCAGGGGGGCGGTGGGAGGAGGAGAGGGGGTGTGACAGGTCCATCTGGTTCACCAAGTCAGTTACAATACTGCGTTCAGCATCTGCTGAACCATCCTGGATACAAAGGATAATGGCATTAGAGTTCTGCATGTAAGCCTTGCTTCTGCTAAAAATTATATCCTTGGTGTCGGCAGCCATTCCTGATGTTACAGTACTGATAGCACCAGGAAGATCGATCAATACCATGCATTATCCTTTGTATCCAAGATGGTTCAGTAGATGCTGAACGCAGTATTGTAACTGACTTGGTGAGCCAGATGGACCCACAACGCAGAAGGACAATTTTTGTGTTGACCAAAGTGGATCTAGCTGAGGAACATGCAGCTTATCTTGCTAACGGAAGGATGGTGGAGGGAGACCAGCGATCGAGGTAGGTTGGGGGTGTGCTCTGCCAAGGAGGGCCTGCCTCCCAGGGGGGTCTGATCCCGGGGGGGCGGGGGAGGAGGTGTCTGCCAGGGTGGTTAGCGGGGGGGTCTGTGAAGGATGGTTGAGGAGGATGGTGACTTCACAAGGGCAGAGAGGGCTTCGGAGGTTCCCCTGCAGAATAGAAATCCGCTTCGGACTTTTATTCAGCAGGTCGCTAAAAGCACGGATTCGGAACGGGCCAGAAGACGGTAAAGTGGGACTTGGCGGTAGGGTTGGGCGCGCAGTTCATTAAGTCGATTTAAATACATGCTAATGCATTTAAATCATCGGGTCGCCCGATTCGGGCGCGGGTCGGGTGTCGGTAAAGCCGCGATCTGCTCGGAATCAGGTGCAGATCGCGGTATAGGCCCGATGCCCAACTTTACCGCGATTTCGCGCCTGAAAATGGGTAAAATCGGGCCCGATGCCTTGACTTAAAATCATACCTGTGAGTAAATTTCTCACTCAGAATGACAATTATTTGTTAGTTTAAAAATATAACCTGTTCCTGTGCAAGCCACTCAGAAGCAATAAACACAGCTGCATGTATTTAACTACATTTGCAATTTGCATCATTCTTGCTTATCAGAAGTAACTTTTAATATTTCCATGATGCCACAAATCTGTGTTGTTAAACACAGATAATGAGTGGGTGCCGAACGATTTCCATGGACTTGTCTGTCAGTCAGTGCTCCCACTGATCCATCCTGTACCAATATCTCTGTCCAGCTGCCTGGAAATCGTCGAGTCTCATTTGGAACAACTGAATTTGGTCAATAAATTATCTTTTTTGCCTTTGATGCTGAAATAAAAATCTCACCATTCACCGGACTCTGAAATGTTTTGCTGCACTTTACACTGGAGGCTGTCAGCTCTCTTCCAGCTGGTCCTATGTTGGCCACTTCAGTCATTACTGCAGTTGAAGAAAAGTCTATGGTGACTGTATATTTCATCTAAAGGAATACTGGCTTTTCACGCTATGATATATTTGCATTCAGTCTTTTGAGTTCTGCCCCCTATTCCAGACATTAGATCAACATTCATCTGAGCCCCCCTATTCCAGACATTAGATCAACATTCATCTGAGCCCCCCTATTCCAGACATTAGATAAACATCCCTTCTGAAGTTTTCGTGGAGAAGCAAGGTCACATGACCCAGGACACCTACCTTTTGGCCAGTTTAATAATACAGACCCCCCTAGGAGGCAGGCCCCCCTCGGCAGACACCCCCCAACCAGAGATCCATCTGAGCCCGTCCCCCTCCTCCGGCGGACGCCAGCGGAACGGTGTGAAGCCCGGTCACTTCAGCCGTCGCTCCAAGTCTGTGGTCAGGAAGGTGCTGCAGGCTCTCGAAGGACTGAAGGTGGTCGAGAAGGATGGTGGAGGGAGACCAGCAATCGAGGCAGGTTGGGGGTGTGGTCTGCCGAGGGGGGCCTGCCCCCCAGGGGGGCCTGATCCCGAGGAGGGGGGGTTCAGCAGGGGGTGGGGTGCTCTGCCGGGGGGGTCTGCCTCCAGGGGAGGGGGGTTGGTCTGCTGGGGTGGTTAGCGGGGGGGCGTCTGCCAGGGTGAAGGGGGTGGAGGGAATGCCACTGCTGGGGGGCATGAGCTGGATATCGGGGCGGTCTGAGAGGATAGTCGAGAAGGATGGTGGCCGCAGACTGACTTCACAAGGGCAGAGAGAGCTTCGGAGGTTCCCCTGCAGAATAGAAATCCGCTTCGGACTTTTATTTAGCAGGTCGCTAAAAGCGCGGATCCGGATCGGGCTGCGTGGTGGTAAAGTGGGATTTGGTGGTAGAGTTGGGCACACGGTTCATTAAATTGATTTAAATGCATGTTAATGCATTTAAATCGTCGGGCCGCCCGATTCGGGCATGGACCGGATCCACGCCCAAATCGGGTGTTGGTAAAGTCGCGATTTGCTCGGATTCGGGTGCAGATCGCGTTAAAGGCCTGGTGCCCGAATTTACCGTGATTTCGTGCCCGAAAACGGGCGCAAATTGTTGGTAAAATCGGGCCCCTGGAGGAGAAAGAAACAGTGTAATGTAATATGACTCTTCTTCAGAACCATTAATCTCCATCCATGCTAACATATTGCTGCAGCTCAATAATCCCTTATCTGGCCTATTACCCTTGTGTGGTATCTAATTAAATGCCTTTTGGAAGTCCAGATCTAATACATCTACTCATTCCCTTTTGTCTACCCTACCACTTACATCCTCAAAAAGCTCTAATAAATTTGTCAAACAGGACTTCCCTGTAGTAAAGCTACGTTGACTTGCACTAATCATACTATACTTTATCTTAGTGTATTATTAAGATTTCCTTAATAGATTTTAGCATTTTCCCAACAACTGATGTTAGGCTAACTGACCTATGATTCCCTGTTTTCTTTCTCCCTCCTTTCTTGAAATATGGACCACAATTTTCCCATCCCACCCGTTACGGGAATTGTCGTGGGCAGGGGGGCAGACCGTGCAAAGTTCTTTTGACCTTGGGCAGGATTTTCCAGTTTTGGGGCGAGCGCGGCCAGAACATCTTGCCCACGGTGTTACATTTGCCAACTTCCAATCTGGTGGGACCATTCCCAAATCTAAAGAATTTTGGAAAATCATAGCTAGCACATCCAATATCTCTGCAACTATCACAGAACCCTGGGGCATAGACCTTCAAGTTCCAGGGATCTGTCGGATTTTAGACCTTTATATTTCTCCAATACTTTTTCTCTGCTGATGGTAGTTAAATTCACTTCCTTATTCTTTTACGCTGGTGACTAACATTTACTTTAGATACTCTCTTCTTTTGTATGTACTTATACAAGTTCTTAAAATCTGTTTCTTATATTTCTCACTAGTATATCCTCATATTTTATATTTTTCCCCTGTTATTAACTTTCTGGTGACCCTTTGTTGGCTTCTAAAACACTCCTAATGCTCAGGTTTGCAACTGTTTCTTTGTAACTTTATAAAACTCTTCAATTAACCCAGGCAGCATAGTGGCACAGTGGTTATAGAACATAGAAAAGCTACAGCACAAACAGGCCCTTCGGCCCACAAGTTGCGCCGAACAATTTCCTTACCTTCTAGGCTCATCTATAACCCTCTATCTTACTAACCTCCATGAACCTATCTAAAAGTCTCTTAAAAGACTCAATCGAATCCGCTTCCACCACCACTACTGGCAGCCGATTCCACGCACCCACCACCCTCTGAGTGAAAAACTTACCCCTATTGCTACCTCACTGCGCCAGGGACCCAGGTTCAATTCCAGCCTTGGCTAACTGTGTGGAGTTTGCACATTCTCCCCATATCTGCGTGGGTTTCCTCCAGGTGCTCCACTTTCCTTCCCAAAGTCCAAAGATGTGTGTTAGGTTGATTGGCCATTCTCAATTGCCCCTTAATGTTAGGGAGATTTGCAGGGTAAATACATAGGTTATGGGGATAGGTCTTAGGTGGGATTGTGTCGGTGCAGGCTTGATGGGCCGAATGACACTGCACTGTTGGGATTCTACGATTCTTTTAATCTAATACTATCCTAACTTCCTGAGTGAGCCACAGATGGGTCTTTCTTGCTAAGTTTGTTTTTCAATAGAATGTATTTCTGTTTAATATTTTGAAATGATTCTTTAAATATCTCACACTGCTCACTTACCGCCATGTCTTTTAGTCTATTTACTCAATGAAAATTAGCCAGTTCTTCCCTCATACCTATATAATTGGCTTTATTTAAGGTTAAGATTCTTGTTTGTGATTGGAGCGTGTCACTTTCAAATGCCATATTATGATCACTATTTCCCAGTGAATTTAAGGACATTTGGTATGTCCGCTACAACTCTCACCAACTTTTACAGATGCACCATAGAAAGCATTCTTTCTGGTTGTATCACAGCTTGGTATGGCTCCTGCTCTGCCCAAGACCGCAAGAAAGTACAAAGCCCAATCCATCACTCAAACCAGCCTCCCCCCCATTGACAATGTCTACACTTCCCGCTGCCTCGGAAAAGCAGCCAGCATAATTAAGGACCCCACGCACCCCAGTCATATTCTCTTCCACCTTCTTCCATCAGGAAAAAGATACAAAAGTCTGAGGATACACACCAACTGACTCAAGAACAGCTTCTTTCCTGCTGCCATTAGAGTTTTGAATGGACCTACCACTCTACACCCTAGCTGCGATTGTAACACTACATTCTGCACTCTCTCCTTTTCTGCTCTATGAACGGTATGCTTTGTCTGTATAGCACGAAAGAAACAATACTTTTCACTGTATACTAATATATGTGACAATAATAAATCAAATCAAAGCTTAGCACTACTGCCTCAAAGTGCTGATTTGATTTCCGGCTTGGGTGACTGTCTGTGCGGAGTCTGCATGTTCTCCCCGTGGATTTCCTCTGGGTGCTCTGGTTTCCTCCCACAGTCCAAAAGATGTGCTGATTCGGTGCATTGGCCATGATAAATTCTCCCTCAGTGTATCCGAACCGGCACGGAAGTGTGGCAACTGGGGGATTTTCACAGTAACTTCATTGCAGTGTTAATGTAAGCCTATTTGTGACACTAATAAATAAACTTTAAACTTTACTAAGACATTACTAGTTAACCCTGCATCATTGTGTAAAACTAGAAGAATTCACCTGATGAAGGAGCAGCGCTCCAAAAGCTCGTCATTCCAAATAAACCTGTTGGACTTTAACCTGGTATTGTGAGACTTCTTACTGTGCCCATCCCACATCCGCACCGGCATCTCCACATCATGTGTAAAACTAGATCTAAGGTATCTTATTCCGAGTTGAATTCCTCCAGGAAACCTTTACAAAAGCATTCTATTAGACCACTCTTGCCAATTTGATTGGTCTGGTCTATATGAATATTAAAGTCACCAAAATTATAGCATTGCCTTTTTTGCTTAACATTCTTGCTTAATGCCCTGGCCAGTGGTACACTATTGTTAGGGGCCTATAAACTACTCAGAATTTTCTGACTCTTGCTGTTCCTAATTCCTACCCATACTGATTCTACTTCCATGATCTTCATCAGTCTAGATATTTACCACTAATGTCCCTATGTTATCCTTTAATATCAGGGTTACCCCCTCCTCTTTTGCCATTCTGTCTGTCTTTCTGAAATATTGTGTACCCTGGAATAGGTATTTCCCAACTTTGATCACCTTGTAAATATGGTTCTGTAATGGCACTTACATTAAAACATTTACCTCTACTTGTGCCACTCGCTCAGCTATCTCATGGCAGATGCTTTGTGCATTCAGATGAAGTACCTTTATTTCATTGTTTTTTTAAATTTCTATTGCCTGCAATGACCTTATTGGCTGATGTACAAATTTTGTGAAACTCTCTGTCCCGCTCTGTTTGTCTTTATCTACATTGCTAAATTGTTTTGTTGCTTCAACCTTTCATTTGGATTTCTAAATCTCCCTTCACATGATTCCTTTGTGCAATCGCAGATGAGCTGAGGCGCGGGTTAGTCAGCTGATGTCACACAGATGGAAATAGCCTGCCTTGGCGATGACATGGATGTGTGATCTGAAGCTTCTATTGGTATCAAACATGACAGCAAGGCTGTGAACGGTCAGGGCGACGGATGGAGTCTGAAGTCAATTGTAATGCCAGAGAGGGGAAGTTGGATGCCAGTGACACACTTGTGGATGCCGGCCCCATGTCTGTGGGCAGTGTTGCTAAAGAGAAGTAAATAGAAGGTGGATAAGATGAACTATGGATAGAACTCTGGGGATACTGGAGGTGATCACGTGGGCATAGGAAGATGAATAATTTGAGGATGTGTCATGATTACATTTGGTAGCAATGCAGGTAACAATGTAGGCCATCCATATCACAAAGGAAGAATAAGCGAAGGTAGAATCACATATTTCTGTGCTTGCTGATAGCAGGAAAATGCCATCCAACAAGATAAATATCAGATGTATTTATTATCAGATATATTTCTTTCTGAATCAACATCACAAAGCAGATTATTTGATCATTATCTCCTAGCCGTTTGTGGGAACTTGGTGTGTGTGAATTCTCTGCCATGTTTCCTAGATTACTACAGTGACTACACTTCAAAATCAAGTGGCTGCAAAGGTGGTCCTGAGGACTTGAAATGTATGATATAATTGTGAGCATTTTTTGACTGATCATTCCATCAGTCTAAGTGAAATCCAATGAAGTCAAAGTTTAATATACCGATACTGTGAAAGTTGCAAGAACATTCATATAACGCCAACAATCGTTTAGGTTAGGGGGATTAGCAGGGTAAATACATGGAGTTACAGGGAAGGGCTTGGGTGGGATGCTCTGTCAGAGAATCAGTGCAGCCTCCTTCTACACTGTAGGAATTCTATGATTCTATTCTCAAAAAAGCCTGCATTTTACTTTGTGCAATTTCACAGGAAGAATAAAATGCGCTGGAGAGGATTTGGAAAAGAGTGAACTAGTTTCATGACTATTCCATTTTAGGTTTCAAGTAGCGATGGACAAGTGGAAAGCGAACTGCAGTATGGTGGGGTCAGCCTTTTTTTTGCAGTTCTGAAGACTGGGAATTCATACAAAGTGGTACGAAGCAAAGCTCTCTCCACATAAAATGGTTTTATGTTTAGCAGTCTTTAAACAGATAGTGATGTTGAAGCAATTCTCTGAAAATACAGCAGAGACTGTGTTGCTGAGTGCAATACAGTTGGTAAGGGCAAAACGCTAAAGACAGAAAGAGCAAGATATTGCAGATTTGACAATATCTATTGCTACTGTTGAAGTGCTGCCAGAGCCCACCGGACTATTTAAAGGGGGCTGAGAAGGGGGTTTTTGGGATTCTGTACCATCATGACTGTCGTGACCCAAGTGAGACAGACTTCACAGATGTGTGCCTTGTCGATGGTAGCCATGAGAAAGACTTTGAATGGAATATGGTTGCTGGTGAAAGTGACTCAAGAGCCAAAATGGATGGATGAAGTGAGAATTCCCACAAAACAAAACCCAAGTTGGAAAGACTGTCAGCTTACACATGGTGGCACATTTGTGTGTAAAGTAATGTGAGTAACCGGAGGCGTACCTTTGGTGTACTGGATATTTAAAGTAAAATTCACCTTTTTATTTGAAATATCCTTCACTTGTTAATTAATGTTTGAGTTACATTGACTTCAATTGGTTTGTTACAGTAAAAGTTTCAAGAAGTGAAATATTGTCCCGCATTTTCCTTTTCATTGGTGTTGTGGGGTTTTCTTTCTTTTTGAAAACACTTATCAGTCTGTATGGTGATCATAACACAATTATATTAAGAATTGAACAACTTAAGCTATAAAAGTTAGTGTTCTAAGAACAACTGAATTTGTTTGAGACTTATTCCACTAAATACTTTAAGATAAATAATAGAGAAGTAAATATTCTTACAATTATAATTCAGTTTAGTCAATCAGACCTCAGTTAGAAACACCTTCTAATAAAATTGTTTTTCATTCTTGGCCCATGATATTGAGATGACAAATTTGGTATAAAGCCAAATTGGTTTCCAGGGAATATTATGATGATGCAATGCCTTCTAGTTTCCTTTCGCTTCCATCAGTTTTGAAAAGGTGGTTGGCAGGAACACTTGTCGTAAGTCTAATTTTGAATGCTTTTGGTGGATAAAAATGAAGGGTAATTTTTCAAAATCAAGCTCCCAATGTGGTGCCTCGACCATTGGGACTAGATATCAGCAATTTAATTTTAATGAGCAGAAGATTGTCGAGACCGAAGCCTGAATTCCCAATATGAGCTTTTATTGGCTAATACCTGATGCCAGCAGCGCAATTTTGAAAAGTCACCTCTATGATATTTGCTATTTTGCACTCAGGTCAGTCAACACAGCTAATATATCCCTGTTGAGAATACAGTACCTCACCTATCAAGATCCAAAGTTTTTTGGATGCAGGCACAGATTAAGTATTTAACTCTTTTTTAATTTGACTCAACTCACTGCGCAACTGCAGCCCAATGAAAACTCTGAACTGACCTTGATTTTCAGATGGCATTTTCGTAAAATTGGGGCAGAAATTATACATGCAATAACATTGTAAATTCATTTTAAAATAACAGTTCTTACAATTTGATTCCACATAATGATTAGAGAAAATATTAACCTACAGTTTTCATATTGAAGTACGTGGATGTAAGGATTTGCTTGAATATATTAAACTTAGAAGAAGTGGTGGAAATAAGCTGAACCTGTTAAAATCCACAAAAGCATGTTGTGACTTGCAAAACTGTCTTTTCTGAAGAACTGCTACAATTATGTTTTCACATAATTGCAGCCTCTGATACAGACAACAACTCATAATCTGGGGGCAGTTGCACAACCACCTCTGAGACAGTTGAATTTGAAGGAGACAAAAGGCAAGTGTGCTAGACAGCCTGTGGTTAAACCACTACAGGCAGGAGGAATATGTGGGTGAAAATCGACCACACATGGCATTTTGGACTACATATAACATACTCAGAAGCAGAGATTGATCACATATCCCAGAAACCAATCAAGGGAAGCAGAAGGATCAACACCAGGACAGTTGCTTTGCAACCAATGGATAAAGGAGGCTAGGAACCCTCATTGCATGACCTGGATGAGGAAGTGGAGGGATGGGTTGGTAAGTTTGCTGACGACACCAAGGTAGGTGGTGTTGTGGATAGTTTGGAGGGATGTCAGAAGTTGCAGCGAGACATAGATAGAATGCAAGACTGGGCGGAGAAGTGGCAGATGGACTTCAACCCGGATAAGTGTGTAGTGATCCATTTTGGCAGATCCAATGGGATGGAGCAGCAGTATAAAATGAAGGGTACCATTCTTAGCAGTGTAGAGGATCAGAAGGACCTTGGGGTCCGGGTCCATAGGACTCTTAAATCGGCCTCGCAGGTGGAGGATGCGGTCAAGAAGGCGTATGGCGTACTAGCCTTCATTAATCGAGGGATTGAGTTTAGGAGTCGGGAGATAATGCTGCAGCTTTATAGGACCCTGGTTAGACCCCACTTGGAGTACTGCGCGCAGTTCTGGTCACCTCATTACAGGAAAGATGTTGAAGCCATTGAAAGGGTGCAGAGGAGATTTACAAGGATGTTGCCTGGATTGGGGGGCATGCCTTATGAGGATAGGTTGAGGGAGCTTGGTCTCTTCTCCCTGGAGAGACGAAGGATGAGAGGTGACCTGATAGAGGTTTACAAGATGTTGAGGGGTCTGGATAGGGTGGACTCTCAGAGGCTATTTCCAAGGGCTGAAATGGTTGCTACGAGAGGACACAGGTTTAAGGTGCTGGGGGGTAGGTACAGGGGGGATGTCAGGGGTAAGTTTTTCACTCAGAGGGTGGTGGGTGAGTGGAATCGGCTGACGTCGGTGGTGGTGGAGGCAAACTCGTTGGGGTCTTTTAAGAGACTTCTGGATGAGTACATGGGATTTAATGGGATTGAGGGCTATAGATAGGCCTAGAGGTGGGGATGTGATCGGCGCAACTTGTGGGCCGAAGGGCCTGTTTGTGCTGTGGCTTTCTATGTTCTATGTTCTATGTTGCCGTCAGAATAAGACCATCAAGGAGAGAAGTCCAGCTGGAAGCGGATCAGGACCGAGTCGATCAGATCCAATTGACCTGCAGTCAAACTAGGTCCAGTAACTAGGTGGTAACTGCACATTCTTAAAAAATTGGATTGCAACTCTAAGTTTTAGGTTTTTGGCAAATAAAGCTGTTGGATTCGCAACAAAATTGTGTCAGTTGTTTTTCTCAACTTCTTCAAAATCACCTTCACAAAATCTTTTTGGTTTCATTAGCCTAGATTCACTCAATTAATGGTCCTTATTTTTGGTTGGTACAAATTTGACACAGCCCAAGTCAAAAATGCAAAAAGTGAATCCCCGCTGATTTTGCGCATCATGCAGACTCTTGTGAGGAATTTTTAAGTACAAGTTTATTTATTAGTGTCACAAGTAGGCTTACATTAACACTGCAATGAAGTTACTGTGAAAATCCCCCTAGTCGCCACACTCTGGCGCCTGTTCAGGTATACTGAGGGAGAATTTAGCATGGCCAATGCACCTAACCAGCACGTCTTTCGGACTGTGGGAGGAAACCAGAGCACCCGGAGGAAACCCACTCTGACATGGGGAGAACGTGCAGACTTCGTACAGACAATGACCCAAGCCAGGAAATGGAACCCAGGTCTCTGGCACTGTGGGGCAGTCGTGCTAACCATTGTGCCACCATGCTGCCCCATGTGCAGGAAACTCCATCTAAAACTAGTGGAAGCTTTATCTCAAAATTTTGTAACATCCTGGTGACGTTATTTAGATAATTGAGCAAATTCTCCATATTCCTGGACACCTTATAGCAATTTGTGTGACTACCCATATATGGAAGTAATGAGAAGATGCTTGTAGGATAAGACTTTGTGGAATTGTGGTTATGTTACATGACTGATAATCCAGCGAACTCAAATCCGACCATGCCACTTTCAGAATCTGAATTCAATTTTGAAAAGTTGGAGATAGGTAATTGGTTATGAGCTGGGACATTAACGATATTTTGTGATGAAGCTTCCACCTGCTTCAGTTGGAGCTCCCTGCATCCATGTAGCTGTCAGACTGTTGTAAAAACCCAGCTGACTTACTCATGCCATTCTGGGAAGGAAGCCATGAGTGCTTCGCTTCTTCTAACATAATTCTTTTGCCCTAATCTGGACAAAAAAGGCAATGGTGTGTTACAGAATTTTTTTTAGACATTTGAGAACACAACAGGATTGCTGTTTCCAAAATCTCACCCATGAAGTCCAAAAAGTGGAACTGTTGCATCAGCATGAAAATAGTGTGCTTGACAGTAATTCAGCCAGCCTACACTGTACTATACTGTCTGTACTTATCCTTTGACATTCTTGATTACCTGTTAGTGTTGGGCTATCATCACTCCACCTATATATGCTGTGCCTGCGCACCTCGCTTCACTTGACCTGATGAAGGAGCAGTGCTCCGAAAGCTTGTGATTTCAAATAAACCTGTTGGACTGTAACCTGGTGTCGTGTGACCTCTCATTTTGACAATAAATAAGATGGAGGCCATGGACCACTCTATATTCACCAGTCTGCTACTGTGTGGGTGATAAGAGGTATGAGCCATGGCTGCGAAGGGTAACCCCAGTCTTCCAACAGCCATCTGTCCTTCCCCTGCAGACTTCTAAATAATGCAAGAGCTGCTGAAGAATATAAGCATCATCACTGTTCTCTGGAGAACGTATATTAATATTCAGGGTCAGGAATCCTGCCTGCATACATTCAGATTGATGTGGAGTGCTGATGGACAGGTATTCTATTGAGAATACTTTGAGTTTCTGGGAAAGTTGCAAAGCAGTAAACTTGCATCTTTTCTAGTTAATGGGCAGAATTTTCCACTCCTGCCAGCAGCGGGAATCAAGGTGAGCGAAGGAGCAAGATTTTTTGAGAGGCAAATAATCAGTTTCTTGACGTTGGAAAATTAGTTTGGAATATTGTTCCCCCGACCTTCATGGCCAATCTATATTGGAAACCAAATTTGCATCTCATGAATGCTCATTAAAAGCCCAACGCACTGGAATTCTGTCCCCTCCAGGGGCAATTTAAAATGTTCTAAATTCACGATTGTACATATCTTGTGGGCACCTGGTGAGGTAGACCTCTTCCTGGACTTTCAGCTTAGTAGATGCTGCTTTCATCTTCCTTTCACACCTTCACTGAGAGAAATCAACTGCCTGTCACACACACTACGCCAAAGTTGGGCACAGGGGAGTGATTAGAATGAGCCAGGTCTTGGATAGGAAAGGGAGTCAAGGAGCAGAGTGGAAGAGCGAATGGCTATCGGATGCCATTCAAATATGATGCCCGGACAATAGAGCCTTTGAGGTGATGGCGGGGGCAAGGCCACTCCCTGACCGCCATGCCATGACATTTGATTTGCTCCTCACAGCTGCATGATTAATGAGCTGAACAGCACAATACCTCGCATGTTCGGCCGGCCTGTTCTCCCACTGAAAGCACTCCAACTCTCTCTTCCACCACTGGACTTCATTTCTGGAATGGAAAAGTTCCATCTGATATCTACTTTCTACTGATAAACTATAAAAGCATTTCAAATGGGGCAAATGTGGCAGCAACCATTGAGTTCATACAAGTATAAACTGCAGACTGGATTATTTAACAAATGTCCAACTCGGTGACCTGAAAGAACCTTGTTAATTGAATCATATTGCAAGAATAGCTATCCTGGTCCTAGAGATTGTTTTTGAGTCAGCTTGTAGCAGATCGTTGAATCATAATGTGGAATTTGATACAGCCAACAGAGGTCTCAGCCTCTGGCTGCACAGCTGTTGAGAGCCCCACATTGTCCCCTTTGGCGAAGGCCTGCCAACCAGCAATGTGCCCACAAGAGGCCAAGGAGCAGTGAGGGACCAAGGTAATGGGTGAGGGAGAGGGATGTGGGGTGGAGTTGATCAGAAGAAAGGGCAGAGGGGTGGCTCTTAACAGGCCTCTTCCCCACCATCCCACTGTCCAGTCCCTTGATCAGGACCAAACCCCTCCCCCACTCCCTCCCCCATGCCCCCCCCCACCTCCCTCCCACCCCCCGGGAGTCCACAAACAAACATGACAGGGTTTGTTTTAGGGATCCCCACATGGTGACTCATCCATCCACAGCAGCAGGATGAGGCCCTTAAGCAGGCTTTATTGTGCACTTTAGAGTCTCAAAGGCATCAGGCGGTAAGGGCACACATGAGCCTTTCTGCTCCAGACGTAATGAAGACAGAGGTAGGAATGCAGCAAGGTCCCCACCCACACCCTCCAACCTGATTAAATGTCCACACACCTGCAAACTGGCCTTGGGAGGGGCATTAAATTGCACCCACACATCAGAGATAGAAGCATAAGAACATAGGAACAGGAGGAGGCCATTCAGCCCCTCAAGCCTGCTTCACCATTCAATAGATCATGGCTGATCTGTGGCCTAACTCCATGTACCTGCCCTAGGCCCATATCCCTTGACACCCCTGCTCAAGAAAAATGTGTCTACCTCAGACTTAAATTAGTCAGATGAAGGCTATTTGGTCCATCATGCCTGTGACAGCCCTGTGAAGGAACTATCCAATTAATCCCATTTGCCTTCTCTTTCCCAACAGCCCCAAAATATTTTTGAGTATTTATCCAATTACCCTGTTGAAGGTACTTCCACCATCATTTCAGGCAACACATACTGCATTATAATAACTAGCAGGTAAACACATTTCTTGTCATTTCCTCTTTTGTTCATTTGATGACTGCATTCAATCTGTATCCTCTGGTTAGCAATCACTCTGCCAGTATAAACAGTTTCTCTTTATGTACTTTATCAGAATCCATCAAAATTGTTGTTAAATTTCCCCCTAATCCTCTTTGTGATACAGAGGACAATCCAAGCTTTTCTAGTCTCTACACTTAATTGAGGTAACTTTTTTACTTTAAGTCCCTCACCTCTGGTGTTGTTCTAATAAATTCCCTCTGCGACCTCTCCAAGGCCTTGGCATATTTCCAAAATTGAGATGCCCAGAATTGGATCAAATTTCTAAGCTGAGGTTTAACAGAACTTACTTGCTTTTGCACCTGATGCCACAGCTCATTTGTCACCACTTGCAAGTTCTCCTCTAAGCTGCACGCCATCCTGACTTGGAACTATGTCGCTGTTCCTTCCTAATACCACATGGGGTGAGTAGTTCAAGAAGGCACTTCTACCTTGTCAAGGGCAATTAAGGATGGGCAATAAATATCGGTCAAGCCAGTGACGCCCACAACCCGTGAAAGAATTTAAAAATATAAAGTCAGGCATCCAATTTTTATTCAGCTGCCTCCTGAACATGTCCAGTCGCTTTAATATATTTGTGTACATAAATGATCTGGGAATTAACTTTTAAAATTGTAACATTTAGTTACTACTCCTCATTAAAGACATCAATTCACACTTCTCTCCATTCAATTTAATCTGGAATCTGAAATAAAGACAGAAAATGCTGGAAAAACTTAGCAGGTCTGGCAGTGTTAGTGGAGAGACAAACAGTAAATGTTTCAAGTCTGATGACCTTTCTTTGAAGAGTGATACAGACTTGAAAAGCTAATTGTGTTTCTCTCTCCGTAGATGCTGTTAAACCTGCTGAGTTTTCCAGCATTTTCTGTTTTAGTTCCAGACTTCCAGTGTCACAGTATTTTGCTTTTACTCCTGTAATCTGTCTGCCCATTTCACAGATATTTTCATAGAATCATTTTGTTGGAGTAAAATTGAGACTGTTCAAGCCATTATTGTGAATATAAAACTTTTTAAGCCATCATTGTGAATGTAAAACTTTTTAAGACAGAAAAGTTGTCTATGTAACTTTTGCACTCTGTGGTTAACCATAAACACTCGAGCCTTGACTCAGTGACAAGCTGGGGTGAGCCATGTCTCATTTTAGTGTAAAAATGCAAAGCAAGCAGGAATGGTCAGACAGCAAAGGACAGGAATAGTCAGGCAGATGGCCTGAAAAAGGAACTGAACAGTGAGGTATTTTCAACGAAATGTGATTGGGAGTTATTGATAACTAACTATTGTCAAGGGGCACAATTGGCCAAGTATGTAACTGCCTACGGCTAGATGCAAAACTGCTGATGTTTGCGATGTTTTAATGTATATAAATGCACTTGCTGCCAAGCCAGATTGAGGAACTCTGCCCAGAGATCCTCCCGAAGCTTCGATTTAATAAACTGCATGTTGAATCTCAAGTCTGATCTCCGAGTGGTGACTTTTCCCACAACAAATGGCGTAGTCGGCAGGATCTGTATTACTGGTAATTCCGACCGGTGGCCACGATTGGAAGCCGGAATAGAGATCATTGAATCTGTAGGAGTCAGACTGAGTCAACGGTGTAGTTTTCTGGGGTAAAATTCAGGGAATTTGTGATATAGTGATAAGCTATAGTGATAAGTATTAACTGTTGCTAGTGATAAGTAACTGTGACTTGTGCTGATCGACAAGGACAAGGTAGTGCCTGTCTCTGAGCTCACCTTAGATCGGACGTTAAGAGGGAAAATTCCCCACACTATGGTCAGGTATTGAAGAGGTAAAGAGACACCAAGGGCACTTAGGATTGTGAGGCACAAGTGGCAGAAGCCGGCTAACATCAAATTCTGTAGTGGTGAAGAGCGCAGAGTTTTGTCTTTGTGTATTTAAGGTTATATAAGTTGGGTTGGTAGTCTACCGGTTAAGTTGTAACGTAGCATGCGAAGGAATTGATCACTCCTTACTTTGAGCCGGACTCCGGTGGAAGGAACACATTACAGAGAAGGTAATCGTGGCCGGGAGTACGTGAGTATAAAAAACGGTGGGAAGAAACACGTTACTAAGAGAGTAATTGTGGCCATATAGGGAAGCAAACCCTAGAGAGGGAACGTAGGAGTCTATAGGATGACAGACGAGGAAATGAAGTGGGGTATCCCAGGCTCCCTTATCGACCGACAGACATTCGTTGATGAGAGAAATGCCAAAAGATGGCTGGGATGCTTCTCAGACCTTAGAAGAAAAAGAATAAGATGAAAAAACGGGAGTGTTATTAGTCCACCAGTTAGATGGTCTAATTGGACAAGTAAAGGATCTGACCAAAAGGTGGAATAAAGACAAGGATAAATTTAAGGACTTAGAATCCAAAATTGGAGAAATAGAGAATGAGGACATGGCAAAAATTAAGAAACTAGACATCAGAATCAGAGAATTGGAAAAAAGAAATCAGGTATTAGAAAACAACCCACAGCCTATAACCTCTGGGGACCCTCCCCCCCGTACACGACCTCTCAGGAAAGGTTACAACAAGGTTATAATTAGTGGAGACACCTGTGCCTGTATAGATATGCAAGGCAGAGGTGTCTGGAAACACTGGACCCAGTTCTTATATCCACGTCAGATCAGCCATGATCTTATTGAATGGCGGGGCAGGCTCGAGGGGCTAGATGGCCTACTCCTGCTCCTACTTCTTATGTTCTTATGTTCTTATGAAAGAATAAACTGGTACCAATCAGAAAACATGTAACGTAAAACAGAACAGTTAAGAGGGGAGTAAAGGGTTAAAACTCCTGCAGTCTGTGAGTTTCCCTCTCTTGACAAGGGAAAGAGAGAGAGAGGGGTGAAAGTGTGCGATCGAGAGCCGCATGTGGTGGAATAGGGTATAGCAGATCAATGTTTAATAAACTATTACATTTTACAATTGTGCATTACATTACAGCTGAAGAGTTGTAAGGAGAGTTAACCATTTAAGAGAAATAATTAATTATGCACTCATCTTGAGCTTAAACCGGAGAGTCTGTGAGAAAGTGTAAACGTCGTAATTAGTAGAGATCTTTAATAGTGATGAACATAAATGGATTTTTTGGATTAGGCTTATGTTACAAAATGTATTTTTGATAGAATTGACAACGAAAAGATAAATGGAAAGAATTACTCCTGCGTATTTGAAGTGATGATTAATCACTTATTTATGTTCAGCTGAGTGAACTTACCCCTCCGCCTCTCTGCTGAAACGAGCAGAGACCTAATCCGCGACAGGAAATTTGTGTTATAAGACTTGCAGTAATCTTAAGATATAGAATCAAAACTTAACAGAGAAGGGAGTTACAGAAGGGCCAAATGGGAGGCCGTCCTCCTACCTCCCAGCAAATCAGTCATAATAGTAAGAGATACAGGAGATAACCCAGCAGAAGGAATTTTGGATACAGGGAAACCACATAACTGTGGGGACGTAGATGCGGATACGGAAGAAGGTAGGATAAAGGATGTACCTTTAGCGACAGCTGAGGAGACCCTTTTTGTAGATGGCTCACGTAAATACGTGGAGGGATCACCCCGGACAGGGTGAGCAGGAGTAAATGACAAATTGGAAACAGTAAAGTCAGGAAGGATTGACAGAAGTTTATCTGCCCAAGTAGCAGAACTAGTGGCACTTACACAGGCCCTAGAATTATATGACAGCCTGGAGTAGAAGGGGGTTTGTAACCATGGGAGGAACTCCTATTAAGCACCAACAAAGGATCGAGGCATCACTAAAAGCTAGCGAAAAACCCCTAGAAGCGGCAGTAATAAAAATTAAAGCGCACCAAAAGGAACCAGAGAGGGACAACCCCGACTGGTTAAAATACAAAGGGAACCAAGCCGCAGACAAGGCTGCGCAATTAGCGCTAGAACAAGAAGCAATTGGCGAGTTGCCAATAGCAGTTATGAGTCAAACAGCAGAATAAAAGTGACTGTTCATAGAAACCCTACAGTGCAGAAGGAGGCCATTCGGCCCATCGAGTCTGCACCGACCACAATCCCACCCAGGCCCTACCCCCACATATTTTACCCACTAATCCTTCTAACCTACGCATCCCAGGACTCTAAAAGACAATTTTTAACCTGGCCAATCAACCTAACCCGCACATCTTTGGACTGTGGGAGGAAACCGGAGCACCCGGAGGAAACCCACGCAGACACGAGGAGAACTGTTAATCAACGTTCAGTATTTTTAAATGTTTTATTTTCATCCCAGTTTAAGATGTTAAGTCTGAATAAATGTTGGAAGCTTCCATGTGTATCTGTGTGTTTAACAACACGATTGCGTGAATGTTTTGTTGGTGTTTGCTTTAATGTTTTAATGTTGAGCAAGGAGTTAAACCTTGGAAGGACCATGTGCTCTTTCCTTGTCTTGAAGTTAAAATAAGAGTATAGTTGAGAAGTTAAAAAAAACGAAGTAATTTTGTGAAAACAAAGAGAAGCAGGAACAAAAGAATAAGATGAACATACGGTCTTTGAGTCAGTGTATCAAATTGTGAAATGAAGCGTAGTTCTGATGACCCCAAGTTACAGCAGGAGATTAACCTCAGTTGTTAATACAAACAAATATGCTGTCCTTGAGTATTTTTAAACACCATGAATTGTTGGAACTTGTGTTACCAGTTAGTAATTTTTAAATAACATGATAATAAGATGAAATTCAAGACTTGTGTGATGTTCCGATAACATGCAACAAATTACATCATTTAAATCATCTCTCTTTGATGATAGTTCTGTAAAATTATATACTGCCATTGGAATTGCAAGTGCCATCTATTGTTCAAGGTTTTCCAGATGTAAAAACAATGCAAAGCTTAAAACCTAGCCAGCTAGGAATCAAACCAAAACATTTCTAATCAAGTAACAATTGTTATTGTTATATGTATTGTGCTTGTTATTGTTCTCAAATGCAGGGATTCCGATCTGTAGCAGTTTAAAAATAAAAATGACTTAAATTAAGAGGGGTTGGATATACCTGAGAGAATCGAATCCTGGAGAGCCTTAACCAATTTGATATATATTGTGTATTGATAAAACATAATTCTGTGGGAGAAAAGGCTATTTATTCCAGACATTTAACCATTCTTTGCCATAATTTGTAATAACTTGCACAATTAACATTGACATGACAGGAAGTGAAACCGGATTACTTGAGAGAGAGAGAAAGAGTTGATGACTGGCCTTACAACCAGACTCAAAAATCTTGCAGCATTCGGCTGAACACAACAGATAGCTCATTCGGTTATCTGTGTTTTTAAAGAGCTGTGTCTGGCTCTGTGACCACGTAATACTGTTGTTTACCTTATGAGACAATCTGCCTATAGAGGGATCATTTCTGCTCAAACAAATGATCAAATTAGATATAATGTAAGAATACATCATACAAAGATCGGAGCTGTATGGTATGTGATTTAAATAAGGAAAGCGATGGCTTTTGATAAGATTATATCCAAATGAATGGATATGCAAAGTGTTATTTGATTTACACTAAGCTTTCTATGATTGATTGCTCTTGTTGTAATCATAGTTGTTTGCTGTCTGATTATTGGCTATCTTAATAACTGCTGTAAAGTTATGATGGCTCAAGTCATGCCAGGGTCATCAAAGATGAACAGCTGGTGGGAATACCAGAAGAATCCGAAGGCAACAATCGCGGAGAGGAGAACCAGACGAATGGATATCTGCAGACATGTTGCCAGTGAGCTACGGGTCCAGCATACGCACAGAACATCACAGAGGACCGATACCCGAAAGGCTGTGTCTAAATTGCCAGACCAATGATACAGAGACTTTACTATTGTTGGTCTATTGGATTATTAAATGATAATCCAGACCAAGAGAAGGGATTGTTGGAGTAAAATGGAGACTGTTCAAGCCATTATTGTGAATGTAAAACTTTTTAAGCCATCATTGTGAATGTAAAACTTTTTAAGACAAGAAAAGTTGTCTATGTAACTTTTGCACTCTGTGGTTAACCACAAACACTCGAGCCTTGACTCAGTGACAAGCTGGGGTGAGCCATGTCTCATTTTAGTGTAAAAATGCAAAGCAAGCAGGAATGGTCAGACAGCAAAGGACAGGAATAGTCAGGCAGATGGCCTGAAAAAGGAACTGAACAGTGAGGTATTTTCAGCGAAATGTGATTGGGAGTTATTGATAACTAACTATTGTCAAGGGGCACAATTGGCCAAGTATGTAACTGCCTACGGCTAGATGCAAAACTGCTGATGTTTGCGATGTTTTAACGTATATAAATGCACTTGCTGCCAAGACAGATTGAGGAACTCTGCCCAGAGATCCTCCCGAAGCTTCGATTTAATAAGCTGCATGTTGAATCTCAAGTCTGATCTCTGAGTGGTGACTTTTCCCACAACAATTGAATCCCTACAATGCAGAAGGATGCCACTCAGCCTATTAAGCCTGCACTTATGACAATCCCACCAAGGCACTATCCCCGTAACCCCATGTATTTACAATGCTAATCCCCCTGACTCTAAGGGGCAATTTATCATAGGCAATCAACCTAACCCGCACATCTTTAGAGTGTGGAGGAAACCAGAGCACCTGGAGGAAACCCAGGCAGACATGGGGAGTACGTGCAAACTCCATACAGTCACCCGAGGCCGGATTTGAACCTGGGTCCCGGGCACTGTGAGGCAGCAGTGTTAACCACTGTGCCATATATAGAACAACAACCTAATCTAATTAACCCTCTCTGTTACTTTATCAAAGAACTTGGACAAGTTTTTCAGATTGGATTTTCCTTTAACAAATCTGTCAACCCAAATAGTAATGAATTTTGTCTTGAATTACCTCCTCCAAATGTTTTCCCATCACTGGCATTAGGCCGACTGTCCTGTAGTTCCCAGATATACCTCAAAATTTTTTTTGAACAGGGTTGCAGCATTGCAATCCCCACTTTTACCATATTTAACAGAGATGCATGAATTAAGAGCAGAAATAAGCCACTTGACCCCTCGTGCCTGCTCATCCATCTGAACATAAACTCAACCTCACATTTCCGCCTGCCCCTAATAACCTTTTACCCCCATACTTAACAGGAATCTATCTCCACCCTAAAAATATTGCAAGATCCTGCCCCCACTGCCTTCTGAGGAAGCGTTCTAGAGACTTTTGACCCTCAGAAAAATATTCTCTTCATCTTTGTCTTACATGGGCAACCCCTTAGTTTTAAACTGCCACCCCTCAGTCTAGATTTGCCCACAAGAGGAAACATCCTCTCCACATCCACCCCATCAAGACCCTCCAGGATCTTATAGGTTTCAATCAAGTCGCCTCTTACTCTTCTGAACTCCAGCGGATACAAGCCGAGCCTTTCCAATTTTTCTTCACAAGACAACCTGCCCATTTCAGGTCTTAGTCAAGTAAACTTTCTCTGAACTGCTTCCAACAAGTTTACATCCTTCCTGAAATAAGGAGACCAATACTGCACACAATACTCCACATGTGGTCCCACCAATGCCTTGTATAACCTGAAGTATAACCTCCCTAATTTTGTATTAAATTCCCCTTGCAGTGAACAATAGTATTCTATTAGCTTTCCTAATTATTTGCTATACCTGTACATTGGTCTTTTGCTATTCATGCACCTAGATTCCTCTGCATCTCAGAGCTCTGCAATCTCTCACGATTTAGACAGTGGGCAGGATTTTCCAGTCACGCCTATCCCGAGATCAGAAATTCTCGCCTGATGTCAATGGATCTTTCAAGGGTTTGCCAAATTTTCCATCCCATAGAACATAGAACAGTACAGCACAGAACAGGCCCTTCGGCCCACGATGATGTGCCGAGCTTTATCTGAAACCAAGATCAAGCTATCCCACTCCCTATCATCCTGGTGTGCTCCATGTGCCTATCCAATAACCGCTTAAATGTTCCTAAAGTGTCTGACTCCACTATCACTGCAGGCAGTCCATTCCACACCCCAACCACTCTCTGCGTAAAGAACCTACCTCTGATATCCTTCCTGTATCTCCCACCACGAACCCTATAGTTATGCCCCCTTGTAATAGCTCCATCCACCCGAGGAAATAGTCTTTGAACGTTCACTCTATCTATCCCCTTCATTATTTTATAAACCTCTATTAAGTCTCCTCTCAGCCTCCTCCGCTCCAGAGAGTATTTATGCAGTGGGCAGGACCAGAGCATTTATCCGAATATGCTTTTTTAATTTTTTCCAGCCAAAATAGATAATTTCACATTTTCCCACATTATACTCCATTGGCCAAATCTTTGCCCGCTCACCTAACCTATTATGCCCTTTTGGGATAGGACAATTAGAGTCTCGGTATTTCCACCCTCACTTTCCTGAGCCACCTTAGATATTTGTCATCCATACCCAGTGACTTTTCTTCCTTGTGTGCTACAAAACTATTTTTTAAAAATCCTCTGCCATTTCTCCACAATCTCCTTCTTTACTTTGTTCTGTGAAGACACATTTATTCTGTACCCAAATTATACAATCTTCCCCATAGCATGATCTAATTTGTTTGCTTGTCATGCCGCCCTGCATGGTGAATCCCTGCTCTCCACTGGGTAATACCAGCAGTAGCAAGGGTGAGGTCTTCAATTGGGCATTAATTGGCTTAGCTGGGATGGAAGGAGGAATGTGGTGGGTTCCCACCTGCCACCCTCCTGCCTGATTAAATGCTGTCCCCATGCTATCAAACTTGTCATGAGAAGGCACACAATTCCACCCCTAATTTAGCGGGAGTGGCTTAATCGTTTCTGAGTATTAGTCACTGTCATTTGCTCTTAAGTTGTTTGACATTTTGCATGATAAGACTGATGCTATAAGGCTCTGTTGGGAATGTGAGTGCTCTCTAATGCATCTTCTCCTTAGAAAATGGGTATATGTTAGCTCAATGGTTCTAACCTTGCTTATAATAAATTCTAAAGCAAGGTTGTAAGTGTTTTGGTTAATATTGAGATGTAGCTTTTTGCATGGAGGAGAGCATTATATACTTCTGGATTGGTAACATTTCAAATAATTTATCTCTGTATATTAGTGACTGTTTTTGCAAAAGCATTCAGTTTGCTGTGCTACATTCCATTAAAGACTTGCCAATTGTTGTTGCATAACAAATTACAGCTAACACTTTTTCAGGAAGATGAGAATCCCTTTGGTGGTTCCCATAGCATGGCACGAATTGAATGAGTAGATCTATTCATGAGGGGGCAAAAGCTTTAGGCTTAACAGCATTTCAGTTGTACCATTCACTCAAAGAGTCACACAGAGAAGGACGTTTCTACCTGAGCATGTCAGATCGGTCCGTGCTGCCTCAACTTCATTGCAGAGTCCATGACAGAGCCAGAATAAAAACTAGACACATTCATATGGAGGGGTAAAGTAGAGCGTCCGAAGCTATAGCTCACTGGATGACTAAAGGTGTAGAGATTATAAATAGGGAAAGGAGACTTAGGTAAGTGTCACAATTCATAATACATTAGAGAACCAAACAGAATAGAGTACAGAAGAAAACTGACAAAGGAAAAAAAGGAGGGGCTAAGAGAATGCATGAGCAAAAATTCATGGCTTTCGGAAAAGGGGAAAAATGAAGTATTTTGTGAACATGTAAATAAAAAAGGAATAATCAAAGAAAAGGTGGTGCTTATTAGGGGTGGGGCCCCTTGTACTGAATGCTTGACTGAGAAACCTGGCACCAGGAAGGAAGGCCAGCTGAGAGACACCACCCCTGCTCTTGCTGCCAACCTTGCTTCTTATAATTTTACATTGTATTATATCATTATAATAAAAGCTTATTATCAAAATGGTGAGATATTGCAGAGCTCTGAGGTGGAGGGTGATCTGTGTGTCTTGATGCATGAATTACAAAAGGCAAGGATGCAGGGATAGCAGGTAATTAGGAAAGCTAATAGAATGTTATCATTTCTTGTGAGGAGACTTGATTACAAAAGTAGGGAGCTTATGCTACAGTTGTACATGGCATTGATGAGACCACATCTGGAGTACTGTGTACAGTATTGATTTCCTTATTTAAAGAAAGTAGTAAATGCATTAGAAGTGGTTCACTAGATTTACTAGAGGGTTTACTAGACTAATACCTGGAGTTGGCAGGCTGTCTTGCATGGAAAGCCTTGACAGGCGAGGCAAGTACCTGCTGGAGTTTAGAAGAGTAAGAGTGACTTGATTGAAACCTTTAAATTCCTGAGGGATCTGGACAGAATGGATTTGGAGCGGATGTTTGCTTTTTTGTGAAAATCTAGAACGAGGGGTCACTTTTTTAAAATAAGGTGTCATCCATTTAAGACAGAGATGAAGAGAAAAGGCAGTGGAAGCAAGAGTGAATATTTTTAAAGCAGAGACAGATTCTTGATTAACAAGGGGGTGGAAGGTGGGGCGGGGGTCAGAGAGGAATGTGGGGTTGAAGTTACAATCAGACCAGTGGTGACCTTATTGAATAGTGGAGCAGACTCGAGGAGCTGAGTGGCTGACTCCTGCTTTAATCTGTGATGCGCGATTAATTCACTCAAGATGCTCGATCGTACTCGGGAAATAAAGGCTTTTATTAGCAACAAGAATAGAGCATACTGTTTAACCATACAATCCTAGACTAAAGGGTCACTAGGAAGTGCTGTGACCTTTATACCCCTATAGGAAGGCGGAGCCAACCGGAGTGTACCATAGACCAATACCAACAGGTAGAACACCCCAACCCTAACCCCAACAGCAAGCAGAGTAACATATGTACAAGTACCCATAGTGGTAACCATCTATGGTTCACCACAGTCTGTGTGTTTGTAAAAGAGTCAACAAGTCGACCAGCAGTTGGTAGCCGAGCGCCTCATTGTGCCCACAAGGTTCCACCCCGAGGGGTCAATCTGCAATCTTCTTGCTGTGTAATGTTCAGCTAGTCAGCAGATAAACAGATAGTGAAGATGACATTTACTTTCCACGACTAAACTATTTCTCTCTCTTTATTTTAAGCTCCTCCTTGTCTGGCAGACAGCAAACCAGGAAGCGAAATGCACTGATTATGCTTCAATTTCAACTCTAATATATTTGCTACATACTTTGCTTCAGCGAACATCACTTTTATGCACCTCAGTAGAAACATTAGGTGGCAATCTGTGGATGACTCTCTTGCTTATTGGTCCCTCTCAAGATGGGAATGTTTGGCCTTCACTCAGTCTCTCTCACACACTCAAACAATGGAGATGGTGAACTCAGCTGCATTAGAAATCAAGGCCAGGATTCTCCCAAAGAAATTCTAAGTTCCGAGTTTGTGTGAAAACAGGAATAACTCCCACTGGTTATTTTAGCATGATTTTCAAAATGAATCTCCCACACTCTGAGCACGCTAAAAGTCTTGGGGGTGGGGCGGCGGGGGGGGGGGGGGGCGGCGGCGGGGGGGGGGGGGGGGGGGGGGGGGGGGGCGGGGGGGGCTATTCCCACTGGAGAGGCCGACAGCACAGCACTGAGTGGGCCATTGTGCATGCACCGATCTGTCAGAGCTGAGATCTGACACTGCCAGTCTCCCAATAACCAGTAACCCCCCCCCACCCCCATTGCCCCATTGCTGCCCCTCCGATCCCCCAACTCCCTGATCACTGGACTCCCAGATGTCTCTGGGCCAGCCCCGACTGCCCCTCCCCACCCCTGGTCCACCCCAATCTCCCCCACCGGCAGTCCCGATCTCCTGATCCCCCACCTTGGCAGCTCCAACCCACCCCCTCCCAACAGTTCCTACTCCCCCCCCACAGTCCCTACCTCCCAGCAGCTGCCCTCCCCACCCCGATGGCCATCCCTGATCAGCCCTTTCCCTCCCTCTGCCACTGATCCCGATGCAGAGTGGGACCCCCCACCCATACTGATCTCTTCCCACCCCCCAACCGATCCCTTCCCCCCAAGCCCCCCCCACCGATCTCTCTCCCTTCCCCTCCCCGCCGCACCCTCTGGCCCCACCCCTTTGGCACTGTCCAATGCCTGGTGGGTGGTGCCAAGGTGCCCCTTGGGCATTGACACTTTGTTCCTTCGACAGTGTCAGGTGGCCAGGCTGGCAATGCCCAGGGGGCACCCCCATTACCCCAGACCTCCTGGTGGGCCTCTTCGGCCTTCCTTCACTCAAGCAGGGTCGGGCTGCCAGCTCCCTGTTAGTAGAGAGCTGTTGTAAACCCCACTGGAGTGAACCACTCCTGGTGGGTGGGGAGAGGTTAGCGGGCCTGGAGACTTAACATTCAAGTCAGCTCAGCACTGATTTACAGCACGGAGCTGAGCAGCACAACGGGCTGAGAAAATTGCCCCCCAAATCTGTGTTTCAGCTCTGCGCTGATACCTCATCCTAGAATTCTCATATATGCCACCACACACAATTAATATTCCGAGAATGATGCAAGTTTGTCCTTCATCAACAATTAGAATCTATATTAAAAAATTCTAATGTAATAGGTTAATGAGTTTTCGTATTCCAATAAAAAAACTGCCTAGATGTGTACCATCCATTATGTTTCTTATTGAAAGTATTTTTTGCAGAACATAAAGAATATGAACATGCCAGGAAATATAAATGTTTTTCACAATCTAACCTCACAATAAAAAATAATTATATTTTAAAGTGCCAACCTATGCAACATAACATGGTGATAGATAAAGGCATACCAATTCAAAATAAAATTAAAAAATAGTTGTTACTCTCGTTGTAGAAATGTATTTTTAAAGAAGTCAACAGCTCCAGTAAGGTTTTTTTGTTGTAGTGTTTAACACACCTACCCACTTCACTGAAAAGTAGACTTCAAAGAGAAGTATAAAGGCAAAGGAGATTAAAGACCATGGATGAACTGACACATTACAACATTCCCCTTGAGCTATTGAGGAACAAAGCATATGCTGTGACAGTTTTTACTTTTGATATTGCAAGCTTGAATGAACACAAGGCAGTTTTCAACTAGAGATAATGTTCATTGAATATTTCAAACCATATTGAGGGATGGATGATTCCCCGGGTCTGTTAGGCCCCAGCCAGGTTTCCCACTGGGCCGCTGAATTTGGCGTGAGGCCCAAAACAGGATTTGCGCCTTGCGCCAAAACTGTTGTGGGTCTCCTGGCCCGCCCCAGCTGGCAAGATCAGGATCCCACCCAGAAAGGGCAAGAACCTGATCAAAATTCATTACCAAGTTTGAAGTTGAATGCTGTGATCTCCTGGATGTTCCCACCCCCTCAGCTAGAAGTTATGCGGGTGCCAATCACGTCTGGTCCTTAAAAGCGGGGACCTGACGCCATGGAGTCGGAGGGTGAGCAAGGAGCTGAGTACCACTTTTAACTTACTCTCAGGGCGACCATGGGCTGTTCAGCTGCTGCCAGGCTGCAGGGGGGGGGGCCTTGAAGGAAACAGGGGTTTGGTGGGGCTCAGACTGGAGGCAAGAGGTTCACCTCGGCTCTCCCTTAGGATGGGGGTCGTGCGACTGGTCTTCTCATTGTGTCTGAAAAACTTGGAAATCTCTCTCAACATGGTGATGTCAAGCAGCTATCAGGTTAAATTGTAGATTGCAGACAACAATGAAAGACGTGGGGCAGTGCCCGTGACCATGTAAGCTCGGCGTTATGGGCAGAAACACCTCAAGGCTGTGCTGGGCACCAGGAATGGAGATGGTTGGTCAGCCTTCAGGCTCTGGGAGACTGGAGAATCCAGGGATAGTTGGCCCTCTCTCTCTCTCTCTCTCCTTCTCCACCTCTTCCCGGGTTAATCATGAATTTTGGGATCGGGTCAGTCGAGCTGACTATAATCCGAGTCACTGCTGTTAAGACATTAAACATTGGAGACAGTGTCATAGCCAATCCAGGCTTCAGCCAGCATCAGAGTAAGTGGGGGCTGCCGCCGAGGCTCAAGACCCAGCCCCACTTCAGGCCCGGGGTGGGGGGGGGGGGGTCAGAAGATTGTGTTTACAGTACACGAGCTGTCGGACAACATGTGCCACAGAAGACTGCACCTCAACAGGGAGACTGTGTGGCATCCGTGCCATTTCCTGGTGGACCTGGTGGGACCCTTACTCCTGGTGGCTGTGGAGGTTATGGCGGTCCTGAACTTGATCCCACTGGGTCATTTCACAGCTTGAGCGGGGTCCTGTGTGGCATCTTGCAAACATCAGCCCACAGATGTATCTGAGAAGTTACAGATGCCCTGGTTCACCTTTGGCTTGGACTACGCCCACCACTGTGCCTGGGTTGCAGGATTTGCTGCCGTTGCCAGGATGTCCCAGGTCCAGGAGACAATAGAGGGCACGCATATCACCCTCCAAGCACCGTATAGTCAGGGAGTGCCCTTCATTAACGTGAAGGGGTTCCCTTTCCTGAACGTTCAGCTAGCTTGGGACCATTGCATGTCCATCATGCACAGATGTGCATGATATCCTAGGAGCATGCACAACTCTTATGTCCTGGAACATGGGACGCTCAGAGACCTAGTGTTTTTGAAGGTCACCCGAGGCTGGCCGGTTGGCTTGTGGGGGACAAGGGGTACCTGCTGAGGTCATGGCAAATGACAGCCAGTGCAGTGGCCCCGAGATGGAGACCTGCTACAATGAGGCCCACTCTGTCACCAGGAGTGTGTGGTGCATTCTGTGAGATGCAGTTCCGCTGCCTGGACCGCTCTGGCAGAGCTTTTCAATATAGCCCCCTGAGGGTCCCCGCATCATGACAGAATGCTGTGCCTTTCACAACCTGGCACAGCAGTGGGGTGACATGATGGAGGAGGAGGTGGAACATGCAGCTTCCTCGAAGGAGGAAGACGACTAGGGTGGAGTTGAGGGCGGGCCCTCGGAGGACCCAGAGGACCAAGGACAGGCAGCGGCAGGGCAGGAGGACCAAGTAGCCCTCACAGCCTCCACATTCAAGAGATAGAACTTTTTGTGTCCAGCATCTCAAACCACCCCACCCCACCCTTTACCCATAAACCCAGCTTTGCCCGATCCTCTGTATCCCCCATTTCCAGATTCTTTGATATTCCCTTCCCAGAACTCACACTCCCCCTCCAAAGGTCCATTTGACATCACACCAGGGTGATGGGCCTGGATCAGCAGGAGGGTGACGACGACTCGCTGTGAAAAAGCTGTGGCCCGCCTCAGATTCTGCTTAAGTCTGACTCCTATTTTCCTGATGACAGCCCACTGACCTCCAGGCTCATGCCTAACTGTGGGATGGGGGCACTTTCTTTTGGGCCACAGTCTGCTCAATCTTTCTGAGTTATAGGACCTGCTCAACTCTGCTGAATAAGAGGTGAGTTTTCTGATCTTATTTACGTTAATATTGATTCAATATGAGCCAGGTACCTGGCTCTAAACCAACACCTGTGGGTCCCTGCTGGCTGGGCATACCTTACCTTTAACACTCCTCAATTGCTCCAGAATATAACTCCAAGCCAGTTCAGCATCTCAGCTGCCCAATTTTCAAAAGTGGAGGATTGGTGAACTGAGTTCAGGTGTGTAAGTGACGGTCACGATTTTCTGGAAACAGAGGTGAGATCTAATGCTCAAGGTGCAAGCTGTGGTGAGATTCGTGTCTCCAGCTTTGCATGCTTTGCCATCGTACCCAAGGTCCCAACAAGCCACTCTGCGGATATCTGGATGTTAATACATCATTTTCACAAACTAGAAAATTATGGGGGCGATTCTCCTATCCCACAGTGCTAATTCTTTAGCGCAGCAGGTCAGGAGAATCTCGCGGCCACCAATGCACAGGATTCGCACGTGTGCTTCCGCCCTGGATTTCCAGCAGCATCCCACCTGCGCCAGAAATCAGCCGGGAGCCGCATATACTATGCAAATGTTCAATACAATTTCAATGCTATTAGCAGGCCCGGACCTGAAATCTCTTGGCCCGCTAGCCTCTCCACCCACCACCAGGAGTATTTCAATCTAGTGCGGCTTTAGGTAGCTCCCCAATTTCAGGGAGCTAGTAGCCCAACCCCGCAGGAGTGAAGGGGGGAGGGGGGGGGGAAGGGGCAATCAGAGCCCCTGCGGATGATTGGCCGGGGTGGGAGGCGCCACGGGCATTGGCACACTGGTAGTGCCAGCATGTGCCCCGGCCCTGCCTAAGGAGCAAAGTGCTCAGGAGGCACCTTGACACTGCCCATTGGGCATTGGGCAAAGCCAAGAGGGTGGGGTCTATGGGGGGCTCAGGGGCCAGGACCTGATGGGGGCGAGGTATGATGGGGGTGATTGGTGGGGGTGGGAGGCTCCCACTGCCACTCTGTAGACAGGATTGGTTGGGGAAGGTGGGAGGCCACAATTGGGGCAGGCTGGGGAGGTCAGTCTGCAGGGGGAGCGGGGTCAGGACTTCAGGGGGCAATTAACACTGTTGGGGGGGGTAATCTGGGTGGTCAGTGTGGTGAACCATCGTTGGTTCACCACTGGGGGTTGTTACTATGTTACTGTTGGGCTAGGGTGTTGTTACTGTGGGGGTTGTACAATGTTGTTGGGTTAGGGTGTTTACCTGTTATAAGAGTTATCTTGGCACATTCCAGTGGGGTCCCGCCTCCGGTGGCGAGGTATAAGACCCCCTGCTCCGGCAGGACCCCTTCAGTCTGAACTGGTGTATTCGTGTTAGTAGTTCCATTGTTACTCTATTAAAGCCTTCAATACCGAAGCCTTGGTTCCACGTGCTTATTGTCGCGCATCAATTTAATAGAGTAACAGAAAACTCACAGCTGTACAACAAGAAAAAAAAAACAGAGAGTATGGAACAGATTCTAAAACCGGATCGTCTGACACTGGACCCACGTGCGGTCGGTGCAGCTAACACATTCGACCATTGGTGGAAGTGCTTTGAGGACTACCTGGCAGCCTCGGTAGCTATCACTACAGACAGTGATAAACTCCAGGTCCTCCACGCAAGGGTAAGCGACACGATTTACCTAGCCATTCGTGCAGCTCCCACTTACCTGGGTGCCGTCGAGCTCCTAAAAAAAAGCTACACGAAGCCACCCAACGAGATACATGCTCGTTACCTCCTCGCTACACGACGTCGGCAGTCGGGCGAAACCATGGAGGACTATGCCAATGAGCTCCTGCAGCTTGCCAGGGGTTGCGACTGCAAGGACGTATCAGCCGAACAGTATATGTACGACCTCGCCCGAGACGCGTTCGTAGCAGGGGTAGGGTCCTCGTACATCAGGCTTAAATTGCTGGAAAAGGGGAAACTCGACTTGACCCAAGCAATGGAGATGGCCGTGATGCTGGAAGCGGCGTCGAAGAGCTTGGCGCTGTACCCCGAGGACCACGTGCAGTCAACGTGGTTGGAGCAAGCTCAGCTCCCTCCTCGCCCCGCTAACCCGCGCTCCCAGATCGATTCGACGACGGCGGCAGCTCCAGGTGGCCAGCGATGCTATTTTTGTGGTGGGGCCAAGCATCCACGGCAACAGTGTCCGGCAAGAATGGCAATCTGCAGCCAGTGCGGTAAAAAAGGCCACTACGGCAAAGTCTGCAGGTCCAAACCTAAAAACGGCAGTGCAGCTTGTAACCCTCCAGAACGGAGACAATCTCCTTCGGCATCGCAGTACCCACGAGGTCCGACCACGTGCGATCCCAGGACGGCGCCATCGTGGCTGACAGAGGAGGAGGAAGACCACCAGGAGTCGCTGCGCTTGGCGCCCTCGCCCACGTGCGATTCATGGGGGCGGCCATCATGGTCCACGGCGACTAGGAGCGACCAGCAGGGGTCCTCAGCATCCACATCGGCAGCATGCAGTGATGCCCAGGGGCCAACGGTGGCGTCGATCTCCCTGGATCAGACCAGGCACTACAGACTTGAACATTCTATGATGGATATAAAGGTTAGTGGTAGAACTGTGAATTGTCTGTTTGACAGTGGAAGCACCGAAAGTTTCATACACCCTGAAACTGCTAAAAGGTGTGGACTCCGGGTTCTCCCTGCCAAGCAGACAATTTCCATGGCATCACGGTCCCGGTCTGTACCGATCCAAGGACGATGTATGGTAACTCTTGAGGTACAGGGCACAATTTACGAGCAATACAGGCTCCTTGTGTTACCTCACCTTTGCGCGCCAATTCTCCTCGGACTAAACTTTATGGTCCACATGAAGAGTGTGATCCTACAGTACGGTGGGCCACTCCCTTCACTGGCAGTAGGGAATCAGCCGCAGCCTCCAAATTGCCCAAAGCGCCCCGCATGCAATCTATCCACCCTGAAAATCACTACACCATCCCTTTTTAAAAATCTGGTACCTGGCTGCAAGCCCATCGCTACTAAAAGTAGGCGTTACAGCGCTGAGGACCGGATCTTTATTAGATCTGAGGTTCAGCGGCTCCTCAAGGAAGGGATCATACAGGCCAGTGCTAGTCCGTGGAGAGCGCAGGTCGTGGTAGTCAAAAGCGGGAACAAACCTCGGATGGTCATCGACTATAGTCAGACCATTAATCGTTATACGCAGCTGGATGCGTATCCTCTCCCGCGCATTTCTGATATGGTCAATCAGATTGCGCAGTACCGAGTGTTTTCTACCATAGACCTTAAGTCCGCCTACCATCAACTCCCCATCCGCCCAGAGGACCGACAATATACGGCTTTTGAGGCGGATGGTCGTCTATACCAATTCCTCAGGGTTCCATTTGGTGTCACCAATGGGGTCTCGGTCTTCCAGCGTGCTATGGACCGAATGGTGGACCAGAACGGGTTGCGGGCTACCTTCCCGTACCTGGATAACGTCACCATCTGCGGCCATGACCAGCAGGACCACGACACGAATCTCCAACACTTTCTGCGCACTGCATCTCGCCTGAATCTGACCTATAACAGGGAGAAGTGCGTATTCCGTACGCGTAGGTTAGCCATCCTCGGATACGTGGTGGAAAACGGGGTCATTGGCCCTGATCCAGACCGTATGCGCCCACTCACTGAACTTCCCTTGCCCGCTAGCACGAAAGCACTGAGGAGATGCCTCGGGTTCTTTTCGTATTATGCACAGTGGGTCCCCAACTACGCGGACAAAGCTCGTCCGCTCATTAAGTCCACGACCTTCCCACTTACGCCGGAGGCCCAATTGGCCTTCAAGGTTTTGAAGAGCGACATCTCAAAAGCCACGATGCATGCGGTGGATGAATCCATTCCTTTCCAGGTGGAGAGTGATGCATCTGATTTCGCCCTAGCCGCCACACTAAACCAGGCAGGCAGACCCGTCGCGTTCTTTTCCCGCACCCTTCAAGGCCCAGAAATTCGGCACTCAGCGGTGGAGAAGGAGGCTCAGGCCATTGTGGAGGCAGTCAGACACTGGCGCCATTACCTGGCAGGGAAGCGGTTCACCCTGATCACGGATCAACGATCCGTGGCGTTTATGTTCAGTAACACGCAGAGGGGCAAGATCAAGAACGATAAGATCTTGCGGTGGAGAATTGAGCTCTCCACCTATAATTACGATATTATGTATCGTCCAGGGAAGCTCAATGAGCCCTCGGATGCCCTCTCGCGCGGAACATGCGCCATCATGCAGGAGGACCGCTTGAAGGCTCTCCACAATGATCTGTGTCATCCTGGAGTCACCAGACTCTACCACTTCGTCAAAGCCCGCAACCTGCCTTACTCGGTGGAGGATGTCAGGTCAGTGACTAGGAGCTGTCGGATTTGCGCAGAATGCAAACCACACTTTTATCGACCAGACCGGGCACAATTGGTCAAGGCCACTCGCCCTTTTGAGAGGCTGAGTGTGGATTTTAAGGGCCCCCTTCCCTCAACGGACCGGAATTTCTATTTCCTCAACATAATAGACGAGTATTCCCGGTTTCCGTTTGTTGTCCCCTGTGCGGACACGTCGACTGCCACCGTCATCAAGGCTTTCAGTGAACTTTTTACCCTGTTCGGGTACCCCTGCTACATTCATAGCGACAGGGGCTCGTCGTTCATGAGCAACGACTTGAGGCAATTCCTGCTCTCATTCGGGATTGCCTCTAGTAGAACCACGAGCTACAACCCTAGGGGTAACGGACAAGTGGAAAGGGAGAATGCTACAGTCTGGAAGGCTGTCCTACTGGCACTGAAATCCAGGGGCCTTCCAGTCTCCCGTTGGCAGGAGGTCCTTCCAAATGCGCTCCATTCTATCCGCTCCCTCCTGTGTACGGCAACCAATGCTACTCCCCACGAGAGGATGTTCTCATTCCCTCGGAAGTCGTCCTCGGGAACCTCATTGCCAGCCTGGTTGACGTACCCAGGACCCGTCCTTCTGCGGCGACATGTGAGGGCTCGCAAGTCCGACCCCTTGGTCGAACCGGTCCAACTCCTCCACGCCAACCCTCAGTATGCCTATGTGGCATATCCTGACGGGCGAGAGGACACTGTCTCCATTAGAGACCTGGCGCCCGCAGGGGACGTAGCAACTCCTGTCGCTCCTATTCCCCCAGTCACGAATCCACTACTCCTCATTGCTTCCCCAGACGTGGCGCGGTCAGCACCGGGACCAGTGCATAACACTTTTACTCCCATGTACAGCTTGCCTGAGACTCGGAGATCGGCGCCACCATCATCACTACCACCACTACCACCAAACGTTCCAGGATCCCCTGCACCATCGCCTCACCAGGGCCGGCTGGCCCAGGAGTCCTTGAGGGGACAGCCAGACGTTGCTTTGGAAAGAGCGCCACCACAAGCACCTGCTCCGGTTTCGCAACCGGTGTTGAGGAGATCGCAGCGTCGGTGCGGTCCTCCAGACCGTCTGGACTTGTGAATCCTGTGATTTGTCTGTTTATATGACCTGTTTTTCGTGCACCCCGCCACCTTTTGTTCTTAAAGGAGGGGTGAATGTGGTGAACCATCGTTGGTTCACCACTGGGGGTTGTTACTATGTTACTGTTGGGCTAGGGTGTTGTTACTGTGGGGGTTGTACAATGTTGTTGGGTTAGGGTGTTTACCTGTTATAAGAGTTATCTTGGCACATTCCAGTGGGGTCCCGCCTCCGGTGGCGAGGTATAAGACCCCCTGCTCCGGCAGGACCCCTTCAGTCTGAACTGGTGTATTCGTGTTAGTAGTTCCATTGTTACTCTATTAAAGCCTTCAATACCGAAGCCTTGGTTCCACGTGCTTATTGTCGCGCATCAGTCAGCAATCAAGCTGGTCAGCAATCGGGAGGCCGGCAGTGCGGGGCTACTGCACATGCACCAATCTCGGCACTGACAGATCGGCGCATGCACAGAGGGCCACTCAGTGTGCCGATTTCAGCCTCTCCAGCAGGGATATTTCCTGCCCACCGACTAGCAGTCTCTGCAGTGCACAGAGTGTGGGAGATTCTTCTCTGAACTCCCACTGAGAAAACCAGCGTGAATTACTCCAGTTTTCATGCAAATTCAACACTTTGAAATCTTTGGGGAGAATTCCGGCCTATGCCCGGTCTGGCATCAGATTTTGCTATATCATTCAAACTACATGTTAAAGCAGTGCAATATGTTTCCAAAAACGATCATTTCCTATTATTCTCCAGTATATAAAACTATGGAATGGCAGGTTACTTGTTCAGGAGCAAAACCGTCAAGTTGGATGACTATTTGACAGCCTGCTGAAGAAATTAACGGGATTTTTGGGCTCCAATTTTTATCTGGGTGTGGAATCGCGTCTTGGTGCGTGAGTGGTCACTCTTAGTGTTTTTCTGAAGAAAACCTGATTTTCCTCTGTGCCATCCCCAATCCTGTGCCATTTTCCTCTGGCCTTTTATGAGTCAGAAACAGTATGAAAAACGTACACCTCATTCCCACTGAGGTCACATTCCCCATTTGAAATGGGGGACAGAAATTGGATTTCCTCCCAAGCACCATTTTCATCTGGTGTGATGGGGCTTTGGTAGCCCATTAAAATAACAGAGTTTGTGAAGAAAATGGATAGTGTGCAGAGCTTTCTGAAACATTCTTAAAGATAAGTGCAAAGTGTTTCCATACCTTCAAAGGTCACTATGATGTGCTGTACTTTAATATAGATGTGTTTTGATGCTGTAAATCATAGGGATTTGTCCTTTAAAGGTAAGTTAATCCTTGTAATGCACATGAATATATACGCAAGGCTTATCAATGTAAGGAACATTTTCATCTTTCCTTCTGTGATTTAAATGGTTCTAGCTGATTTTAAAAAAGGGTTTTGACATGTGAAAAAAATCAACTCTTGAAAAACACCTGCTCCCTTCTATTGATTGACAGGCACTTCGAAATTGAAATGAACACATTCTGTTCTTCTCTTCCCTGAGGGTAGTTTATTGTTTGGACAGCTGTGGACATTATCAATATTTGGCTGAGTTTCAAGTGCTAATAGGTTTCAGCAAATTAGGTGTTCCATTCATCTGAGAATAAATGACAGTTTCAAGAAGTTCTAATAACAGATTGCCTCTTGGATGTAGTTACGGATTTGTTGACACAAGCTAATAAGATTACAGGTATTACAAGGTTTTATCACATGACAGAATGCATTTTTTTCTCTCAATGACATGGGGGCTTTTATTATATTCTGAGTGGTATGTAAAAGTAATGTAAAATACTTTAGGAAATTGAGGATATGCAGACTGAGTGAGTGGCAATGGAGGATACATGCGGAACATGGAAATCTGAGAGGATGTGGAGGATACACAGGGATGGCATAGTGCATCATGGGTGATCTAAGGGGGCATGGAGGATACATGGGGCACAGAGGCAGCATAGGGTGGCTGAAGGAGCTAAAGCTAGCATGGGGAGTGGGTGAAGGGTTGATGGAGATGAGGGGTGAGGTTTAGGGGGCCTTTAAACGCTATTGAGAGGTGGGGGTATTGTGTTGCAGGACTGAGGCGGGCCTTTGAGCCAGCCTGCTTCTGCACCCACACTCCTCACACACACACACTCCAGAGTGGCTTATAAACCGCATTACAAACCCAAGCCCAGTGTGAAAATAAACAAGAATGAGATGTGAATTCACACACGGGTATGGGTATGCAGTTCATGTACAAATGATCATTTTCTGAGCCCAGAGGGAGATTCAGTCCTTGATCTTTAAAGTTGATTCTTCACTTTGCCTGTTCTTGCATCCATTACAAGAATATAGTGCAGCCATTTGCACACTCTGTCTTAGTTTATCCTCCCTGTCAGCAGAGGGAATAGACTATATTTCTGGAGGTTAATAAAACAGTGAAACCCATTTGGAATGTTGCAAATTCCGAGATTACACTCCCAATGTTTTCAGATTATACTGCTGCTTTGAGAGTATGATCTAGTTTTTCCTGAAGCTAGCCTGACTCTAACTTGGATTTATGAGATGACAGCATTTTGCCTGCAGTGGCGAAAATGTACTTGAAAGGAATCCAGTTGGGAAACCATCTCAAATGTTCGGCTGAAACGTAACAGCTTTGAGGTGAATCTCCTTCATCTCCCAGAGGCCACTGTACACTTTCTCCTCTATATTAATGGCTCTGAGTGAAACGAGAGCCACCGGGCTTTCTGTAAGACTTAATGTTTCAGGTGGAGGCCCTCCGCCAATTGATGACAAATCTCCCTCGAAACGTGAACCTATCTTTTCTCTTTGAGGATGCTGGAGGACCTGCTGTAATTCCACCATTTTCCCTTATTTCAGGTTATGAATATTCAGTGTTTTTTTTCTATGAATACTCCGCCTACTGAACAGAACTCACTTGAAACACCCACACGTTGTTTGCATATATTGTCTGCTTTTCTCAAGCAAGGAAAGAGCAGTTTATCCGAGAAATAACCTGTACATTCTTAAACATCTGGTACTAAATCTGTCTCAGTTCTGTCAATTCAACCACGAGCTGAGAAGTTTAAAATCCAATTTACTATTCATCCCTTGTGGAAAATAATGGACCTTGTACATTCCACATTTGTAAAAGTATCATGAATTGTATTATTGGAGACTTCAAAAAGTGCACAATTTTATTTAAGCAAGTGTTGAAACATCACATATTTGAGGGGAAAAATTGCTCTGCTGATTGTACACATTAACAATGTGACTACGTCTCATTTGTACTTTAGATGCAATCAGAAACAAATTCAAAAATAATAGGAATAAAATTTCGCTAAAAACAATGCAATGTCCAATCACTTCGATGGATGAGTCTCAGTTCTTATGGGTATGTTCATAGAAGGACAGCCTGATCCTGAACATGCGTACATGGTGCAAACATCACTTTAAAAGTCGTAGAAGGTAGATAGATGAGTTGTTTTGGCTGCCAGGTGCTTGGCAGCCACATATCAAAGCCTTGCAGCCTCAAACTCATTGAAACCTGCGCAGCTGAGATGCTGCATTTATGGTCTGTTGATAGCTGTGATTTCCCAGGTACTGGAGCTAACAATGCCAAGCTTTAAAATATCCATTAGTGTGTCTCTATAACATTTTATCAGCACACCTCTTTTGCTATATCTGTGCTGCAACAAATCGTAGAAAAATGGCTTTGGGAATTCTGTAATCAGTCATGTGCACCTCATGTTCAGAAGAAAGCAACAGGATCCTTTTTGATCATGGCTTCAATTCCAATTACATTGCAACAAATGAGAACTTTGGTGTTTGACATCTTGTCCTGGCATTTGATGCCAGCAATATATTGTAGATATTGTCAGTGTGAATTGTCCTGTTGCTTGACTTGACAGTGACAGCAGATTCGCAGCTCCAAACCTAATAGTAAAGTGCTGAGTCTGATATATGGCAACTTTTGTCATGAGAGCCTCCAGGCGAGTTTCCAAATGCAGAACTCACCATGTCAATCCAATAAGTAATGTGGGGCTGAATTTTATGTGCCTGGCGGGCATATTTCCCACGGAGGGGAGCATATAGATTAGGGTGTGTGCAGGTGCCCAACTAAAGTAGTAGGTAGATGCTGAAGTTGGAAGACTGCTCGCCATATTAAAATAACTAATCAAGGGTCAATTAGGCTTATTATCAATCCTATTTATCTTGATAATATGCTGTCCATGCCAGGAAATGTTTGGCATGGGTGGGAGCAGGCAGTTCAGGTGGTACTGTGGCACAGTCTTTAGCATTGCTGCTTCACAGCGTCAGGGACCCAGGTTTGATTCCGGCCTTGGGTCACTGTCTGAGTGAAGTTTGCACATTCTCCCCATGTCTGTGTGAGTTTCCTCCGGGTGCTCCGGTTTCCTCCCACAGTCCAGAGATGTGCAGGTTAGGTGGATTGGCCATGCTAAATTGCCCCTTAGTGTCCAAAGATATGTAGGATTTGGTGGATTAATCATCGTAAATGTGCAGGGCTACGGAGATAGGACGGGTGTGTTGGCCTGGGTAAGATGTTCCTTTGGAGTGACAATACAGACTTGATGGGCCAAATGGCCTCTTTCTGCACTGTAAGGATTCTATGGTCCTATGCTTTTTCTCTTACATGTTTAAAGGACAGGAAAGGGAGGGGTCGCTGTTTGGGGACAGCCCTTTATCAATCGTGGGTTGCCCTCGAAGATTGAACCCCCTCCTTCCTTCCTACACACTCCCTCCTTTAAGCCACCTCCTCCCCCCTGCTTCTCTCCCTAACTTACATGAATCTTCCTGGCGCAAGGCCCTGGGCTTAACTGCCCCAGGGATCCATGGGCCTTGGTCTTCTTCCTCTTCTGTAATCCTATAGCGATGACTGATGCCCCCCTGGTGCTCCTGGGACTGACGCAGCTGCTGGCCAATCAGATTGGCTGACAACTATGGAGCATGGAACCTCCCCCTCTCCCCAGTCAGGGCAGAAATCACACTTGGCCCTCGTTAATCCACCCTGCCACATTTGTTGGCTCCACGACAACTTTGTTTCCGGGGAGAGGGAGGGGAGTGTGCATGACATCCACTCACCCAAGCAGCCCCCCCACCATCATATTATTCCACCTTTGGTCCTTGTTTGCCTGAAAGAGAACGCTGCCGAATTTGAACATGAACTTAATTGGTATGTTACTTGCATCACTTTCAATATTGCACACATATGACAAGGGTTGATGGTATCAGTGCGGCATCAAGCAGGACTGCAGAAAATGGTACTGCTGAACAGAGTTTGGCAAAGAGCACAAGAACACAAACATGTTTGATACCATTGGTGATTAAATAATAAATGACCTGGATCAGCTACTCAGGCCATCATACTGGGCAACATAGTGGTTAGCACTGTTGCCTCACAGCGCCAGGGACCCGGATTCGATTCCCGGCTTGGGTCACAGTTTGTGTGGAGTTTGCATGTTCTCCCTGTGTCTGCGTAGGTTTCCTCCGGTTGCTCCAATTTCCTCCCACACTCCAAAGATGTATGGGTTAGGTTGATTGGCCATGCTAAATTGCCCTTTAATGTCAAGGGACGAGTAGGTAAATAAGTAGGGTTATGGGGATAGGACCTGGGTGGGATTGTGGTTGGTGCAGACTCAATGGGACAAATAGCCTCCTTGTGCACTGTAGGGATTCCATCCAATTACTGGACAACATTTATTTTTAATTCATTCTTTCATGAGATGTGGGCATCGCTGGCAAGGCCCTAATTGCCATTGAATTGTGGGCAGTTATGAGTCATCCACATTGCTATTGGTCTGGAGTCACATGGAGTCCAGACCAGGTAAGGACGGCAGAGTTCCTTCCAAAGGAAGTAGGTGAACATATTGGATTTTTAACAATAATCAATGACAGTTTCATGGTCACTACTACTATTTCAGATTTATTCATTGAATTTCAATTCCAGCAGCTGCTGTGGTGAGATTTGAACCCAGAGCATTATCCTGGGTCTTTGGATTACTAATTCAGTGACGTTACCTCCATATCACCATCACCCATTCAAAAATCTCCCAGGGCATCAGAACCAGGACAGCACGGTGGCACAGTGGTTAGCACTGCTGCCCCACAGTGCCAGGGACCCGAGTCCAATTCCAGGCTTGGGTCACAGTCTGTGTGGAGTTTCACATTCTCCCTGTGTCTGCATGAGTTTGCTCTGGATTCTCCGGTTTCCTCCCACAGTCCAAAGATGTCCGGGTTAGGTGGATTGGCCATGCTAAATTAACCCTTAGTGTCAGGGGGATTATTAAAGTAAATGTGTGAATTATTAGGGTAAATACATGAGGTTATGTGGATAGGGCCTGAGTGGGATTGATGTTGGTGCAGGCTCGATGGGCTGAATGGCCTCCTCCTGCACTGTCGAGATTCTATGACTAGTAACCAATTCACAAAATCAAATGTCTTTTCCAAGTGAGCAAAAAAACAGAAAGGTTCTGATCCTCTTTACAATTATTCTGTATTAGGTGGACTAAGAAAATAGATTTCAGATTATGCAAACAACAGCCAGTTCAGATGATATCACTGCACTGCCAGTTTGGAAGCCCTCTAAAATAAATTACGAGAACACAGTGACACAAAGCAAGATTTAAAAGACACCAACATTGAGCGTCTTTACAAGGGCAAAAGTGTTGCCTCATGCTGTGATAGTCACCGGGAAATACTGATTTTATTGGTTGTAGGTAAAATTCTCACACACATAATGCTATAATGCTCTGCCAACTGAACAGATGAGTAGAAATAATTCGCTGGTAAATCATTGAGGGTTTCAGGTTGATCACCAAACATCTGACAGTGTTAGAATTATCAATCAATGGAACTCCACACCAAGATGTTAGTACGCAGCAGAATTGGAGTCATTGTTCGCTTATGCTATTACAAACATTAGCATTATGGAATAAAAATTACAAAAGAGGCAAGGTTGTCTTTGAACTTTGACTTAAACACGCATTCACTTGACAGCTTGCTTGCAGTTCAGTGCACATTTATTTAGTTATCCAATTACATTACCAAAACGTTTACCCGTTTTATATATAGCAAAAGGTTATTCTATACTTAGAGATCAGATATGGTCCAAATCACTTTGCATAGAGTTTGTTCTTCCATATTAATTTGAAACTATGTCAAACTTCAACTTGAGAATATATTTTAATTGCTACATTCCAGATGTAGGGCTAAATATTGGGTTGCCCTTTGAGTATGGGGGTCACAATTTGTGACCTGCCCACTCTAGTTCCAGTGGAAATAAATTCAGTGTTATTTTATTTCTCTGATAACAGTATTGGACCGAGCAACTTCACGCTCTGATCTCCCTCTGCATGCTGCTGTCAGCCTCATGCTCTGCAGGGAACTTACCAGTATTATTCTCATAATACATGCTGCAACCAGCCTTCTGTTCTTAAAGGCAGTCTGTCTCTCTTAAAGGGAAACTACATTGAATTTCAGGAGACTACAATTCTAAACAAAGAAAGTGGAACACCAAGTATAGAGAGAGGGTTCCAAGGTCACAGATATGGTTCTGCAGGCCTTAGTGGTAGAAGTGGACGGGAGAGAGGCACCACAGTTCTGACTGGAGAGGCAGGGAATTCTCAAGGAGCATACCTAGAAGGGATTTGGAACAGATAGTCAGGGAGGGCAATTCCTGGTGCATGGCCCAATGACCTGGCAGCAATGCCACAAGTAGTATCATAATCACATGCGGGTGATTAGGGCCAGTGACTACATCTTCACATGACATCTTTAGACCCACCACACCACAAGCCTCTCATACTGTTAAATACACAATATCCCAATCACTCACCCATCAGCATTCTCTGGCACTCAGGAATCAAGCCTGCAACCAGATATTCTACTTTACCCTCACACATCTTCTAATGCAATCAATGCACACCCTCCTATTGCTGCCTTCACATTGTTCCAGCTAGTCAGCTAAGGCAGGCACAACACCCAAACACAGTGCCAATCTCTGACATTCTTCCCTCTCACTTGCAGGACAAGATTGCAGACAAAAGAAGGGAGCAGACCAGAACTGATGGGGGCAAGAGTGTCACCATTTGTTAACCCCAATGGAGAAGATGGCTCTCAGATACATGCTGTCAGCTACAACAGATCCTATGATACTGAGAACATTGCAAATGATAGTATGTTACACCCTTATGTCCCTTCTCAAGTCACAACATTTCCTCACCCTGTTATCTGACAAGATGAATTAGCCACAGATAGTGCGACCACGGACAGTTGCTTTACTGCACAGCAACACGCACACCAATCTCCCCTTCTGATTTCTTTCTTTCAGACACCCAAGAACTCCTGACTGCCCAGCCACTATTAGCCAAAGGAGAAAAGAGAGAGAGCAGCAACATAGCACTGATGGAAGAGGTCCTGTCACTTGATCTAACATTCACTTTTCAACTATTTCACTATATTCACTATTGAACTGATATATTTAGATTTGCTTTTGAATTGCTTTGTTTAATAACATAAAACTTGGAATCATCATAAATGTCAATCACCTACCCTCTGTCATAAGGTCAGAAGTGGGGTGTTCAATGATTATTGCAGTGTTCAACATCATTTATGATTTTGCAGACACTGAAGCAGTTTCTGTCCATATGCAGCAAACCAGGACAACATTCAGGCTTCGGCTGATAAGAGGCAAGTAACATTCATGGCACACAAGTGCCAGGCAATAGCCTTCTCTAACAACATTGAATACAGGAGTTGAGACGTCTTGAAGTTGTACAAGACATTGGTAAGGCCACACTTGGAATACTGTGTACAGTTCTGGTCATCCTATCATAGAAAGGATATTATTAAACTAGAAAGAGTGCAGAAAAGATTTACTAGGATGCTGCCGGGACTTGATAGTTTGAGTTATAAGGAGAGGCTGGATACTCTGGGAGTTTTTTCTCTGGAGCATAGAAGGCTGAGGGGTGATCTTATAGAGGTCTATAAAATAATGAGGGGCACAGATCAGCTCGATCGTCAATATATTTTCTCAAAGGTAGGGGAGTCTAAAACTAGAGGGCATAGGTTTAAGGTGAGAGGGGAGAGATACAAAAGTGTCTAGAGGGGCAATTCTTTTACACAGAGGGTGGTAAGCATCTGGAACAAGCTGCCAGAGGTCATAGTAGAGGCGGGTACAATTTTGTCTTTTAAAAAGCATTTGGGTAAGATGGGTATAGAGGGATATGGGCCAAATGCGGGCAATTGGGATTAGCTTAGGAGTTTTTAAAAAAAGGGCGGCATGGGCAAGTCGGGCCGAAGGGCCTGTTTCCATGCTGTAAACCTCTATGATTCTATGACTCTAAGAAAGAATCTAACCATCTCCCATTGACATTCAACAACAATACCATCACTGAATACCCCATGATCAACATCCTTGGGGTTACCATTGACCAGTAATTGAACTTGGCTCGTCATATATGGTGTCGACAAGAGCAGGTCACAGGCTGGAAATTCAGTTCTGAGTAATTCACCTCCTGGCTCGATAAACCCTGTCCACTATCTACAAGGCACAAATCAGGAGTGCAATGGAATACTCTCCACTTGCCTGGATTAGTGCAGCTCCAAGAACACTTAAGAAGTTTGACATCATCCATGACAAAACAGCCCACTTGAATGGCACCTATTTCACCACCTTAAATATTCACTTCCTCTACCACCGATGCACAGTGATAGCGGTGACTACCATGTACAAAATGCACTGTAGCAGCTCCTTCAACCCCACCTTCCAAACCCAAAACCGCTATCACCTGGAAGGACAAGGGCTTGGGAACTTGGGTGCTTGGGAACACCACCACCTGCAAGTTCCTCTCCAAGCCACACACCATCCTGACTTGGAAATATATCGCCATTCCTTCACCGTCACTGGGTCAAAACTCAGGAACTCCCTCCCTTCCTGTGGGTGCACCTACACTACATGGACTCCAGCAGTTCAAGAAAGTGGCTCGCCATCACCTTCTCAAGGGCTATTTGGAATGGGCAATAAATTCTGGCCTAGGCAGTGATGCCCACACCCTGTGAACAAATAATGTTTCAAAAATTACATATTCTACTTTGGCAACCATCACCAAGAAGCTAAATATCCTGCAGTAATTCTTACAATGCAGTTGAAAAATATTTAACAAAAAATGCAGCTACACCTGAATAAGTGATAAACAATCAATTGTTTCTCAGTAAAGACTTACGATTGAACAATTCATAATAAAATTCCATATGGTTTCAACTATAACTGTTCAAATAATGTTGGTGATGCAAACATCAAAATCAGCAATAATTCATCACATTTTTTGTAAAGTTGTAAATGCAATGTAAATTTATGCTTCAAACTGACCTTCAAGTTGTGTTAAAAAAACTGGGAAAAGGTACTATTCACATTTCAATTTCTCCAAACTCCAAATTTCTTTCAGCGAAAAAGAACGAAAGATAATTAAAAAATAAATTTTCAACATTAATGTTAAATCAGGGGGGTAGAAAACACTGAATAGAACTGCAAACAAACGCTGTCCATGACTGCAGCTGGTTTATGCTATCACTAAGATTTCAAGCTATAGTGTACAGTTTACAGACCATTTCTACTGCAGCCAAAAGCTCTGTATTTGGATTACGAAAAGCCTGTGAACAGGCAATGCTCCATCCAGGATTGGAAATTTTAATTATTGAGAAGGCGCACATGAAAACATTTGGGGGAGAGAGGGGTATTTTGCAAACCTGTTTTCAGGGGACCACACTGGGAAATCCAAAACACGATTCACACAGGCAGGATTTCCTGTTCCATTGTGCCGGCTCTCCAATTATTTACATAAAGGAAATCCTGCCACTGTATATCAGGATCTAATTGAATGTATTTAAATATAATGATCAGGCCTTTCCACCTGATATTCTCTCCTCCTGCTGTTTGGATGGTCCATTCAGGTGGACATGCCGATGTGAATCGCAGCAGGTTTCCCACAGCAAGCACCTAGCGAGCAGAACCTGCCAGAGGAGTTCAGGTGAGTGCTTGGTTCAGGAGAGAAAGGGTCATGCCCAGGCACTGCCAAGGACATGTTCCTTGAAGGGGAGAGGGAGGAGGAGGGGATGGGGATGTTACATGGATGGGTGTTTTGTTTGGGGGAGGGGGTGTTCCGTGGAGGCGGGGTGTTCTGTGTGAGGGAGGTTTCTATTTTTAATTTGTTATTGGAGCGTGCTTTTAAAACTACCCAGTCTTTTACAATTGAATTTGCTGGCGGGGCGGGCTCTTTGGTTATGTGCCAAACAATAAGGAGGGGAAAGCTGCCTTAGAGGCTGGCAGCTTCCTCCCCTTGTTTCCTTTTCCCACCTGGTGCACCATTCTACCTTTTTTTTGAGATAATTCTGCCCTTGACTTCTAAATACATTTGAAAAATGGGCCCCTGTGTAATGTGTGAAAAAAGCTCCAAAAATGGTGTGCTAATAACTAACCGTTTTCTATAATATTGCATCAAATAATAAAAACAATACAATGCAAGTTGTATCACTACTCCACAGTATCAGAATTACATTGCGAGAATAATCATTTCATACGAGTCAGGTTAGCAGTTAAAAGTTCTTCAAGAAGTTCAATTAATTTTACAATAACGCGATGAAAAAATAGTACTCTCCTGGGGAAAGCTGGGCTATGCTAACTTGAACCAAAACGAAACAACCAAAGTCATAACTTTCTACAATTTTAAATAATTTATCCACTTCCTTAAGCTTGATGGATATCTTCGAATCATATTGACAATGAGTAAACTAGGACTAATAAGCAAACTAAGGGATAGTAACTTCTCAGATTCACTTTCAACATCATTGAGACACACAACCTCTTCACAAAATTGAAATTCCACACAGCAACTGGTAGAAAAATATCCGCAGAGATCAGGAGTTAGTGGTCTTTAATTCCATTTGGGAATAGAGGAAACACATCTGATACGAGCTCATTCAGGATACTTCTCATTCTTTGGAATATTTTGTATTTTAGTATCATCAGCACAAATAACAAAAGGGAGGTGGGAGGGTGCGGGAATGCCCATTGTAGATTAAACTAGCTGGGGACATGTAGGCCCCGCAAACCTTGAAGTTAAATAAAGGTATTGAGAAAGCCACTTGACACCCGATGAGCAGCACAAACATTTGCAGGAAGGGGGCATAAGACAGGAATTCCCAAGATTGCCCACAGCAGTTAATGGAATCTCTGGCCACAGTTGAAGGAGAAAGGGAGTTTCTCACTGGAACTAATAGTGAGAAGTTTAAAGTTTATTTATTAGTGTCACAAGTAGGCTTGCATTAACACTGCAATGAAGTTACTGTGAAAATCCCCTAGTCGCCATGCTCCGGCACCTGTTCGGGCACACTGAGGGAGAATTTAGCATGGCCAATGCACCGAACCAACATGTCTTTTGGACTGTGGGAGGAAACCGGAGCACCCGGAGGAAACCCATGCAGACAAAGGGAGAGCATGCAGACTCCGCACTGACAGTGACCCAAACCAGGAATCAAACCCCAGTCCCTGGCGCTGTGAGGCAGCAGTGCTAACCACTGTGCCACCGTGCTGCCCTTATTCACAATCAAGAGGGGTGAGGATATCGCTGATTATTAATCAACCATCTGATTTCTGGACATTGGCTGATATGAATTTGAAATCAAGGAGAGAATGCCAATCATTGCACTGCTTCCCCTCTGGATTGAGCCATTTCCGCTGCTCTTCTTTGATGCCATATCCTGCACTATCGTCAGGTTTTCCTTTTATGCTAGTCTCGGCACAATCGCTCTGAGAAATGGTTTGCAATTGGATACCTTTGCTATTAACTACAATTGCAGACAATTACTTTGTCTTTTATTTTCTCAAGAACTAGAAGTGGGCATCCACAGTAACTTTTCTGTAAAATGTCATTTAATTTGTAGGACAATTTTCCTAAACTTACTGCACCAGGGTGTCCAATCCTAAGGGACCACAACTTCACACTGTCATGCCCTTATTATGGGATATACAGGACCATGTGTCCATACTTCCATCTTGCGTTGTGAGGTTTCTCCCTCAGGTTCTCCATGTCAGTTCCAACATAACGGACACTGGATTGTTGTTTATGCTTTTGTTAATTTCTTAGTGCTACAATATGACCTTCTGTCTTCTTCTCCTTGTTTTTAATCTAGCACTACCTAATGGCTTTCAGAAACACTAACTTAAATAGCCCAATTCCAGGCAGTAATGCCATTTGGGGGCAGAAATTTGTCTTTGGCAATGGCACAAAACAGGTGGTATTGAGCCGGCTGCCTGTTGTCCACAGTATCTGATGTTTAATTCATTGACAGCAGTTCCATACTGAATATCTGGTGTTGTGTATGATGGGTGGCCAATCTGATATCGTCCCTTTCGTGCCACTGCCTGAAACAAATTTCTACTCCTTTAACATAGAACATAGAACATTACAGCGCAGAACAGGCCCTTCGGCCCACGATGTTGCACCGACCAGTTACTCCTTTAGTGTGGACAATAAATACAATCATAACACCACTAACTCTTGAGCACTTGGACCATGTGGCCTGTAACTCATTCTAGCATCAGCTTTCATCCCAAATGTTATTTTGAGCTTTACCTGCAGATATTCCTGTCTTTTACCAATGACTTCTTTATCATTGACCTCATAATCAAACCACAGGCAAATAATCTCTTCCTCCATCATCATGATAACCAAAGTTACATGTTCTGGCTAGTTTCTCAGCTCTGCCTTAAACTGAAAAAACATTTGAATCATCCTCACTGATTCCTCTAGTTAGAACCATAGAACCATAGAACATTACAGCACAGAAACAGGCCTTTTGGCCCTTCTTGGCTGTGCCGAACCATTTTTCTGCCTAGTCCCACTGACCTGCACCTGGACCATATCCCTCCACACCCCTCTCATCCATGTATCTGTCCAAGTTTTTCTTAAATGTTAAAAGTGAGCCCGCATTCGCCACTTCATCTGGCAGCTCATTCCACACTCCCACCACTCTCTGTGTGAAGAAGCCCCCCCTAATATTCCCTTTAAACTTTTCCCCCTTCACCCTTAACCCATGTCCTCTAGTTTTTTTCTCCCCTAGCCTCAGTGGAAAAAGCCTGCTTGCATTCACTCTATCTATACCCATCATAATTTTATACACCTCTATCAAATCTCCCCTCATTCTTCTGCGCTCCAGGGAATAAAGTTCTAACCTATTCAACCTTTCTCTGTAACTCAGTTTCTCAAGTCCCGGCAACATCCGGTAAACCTCCTCTGCACTCTTTCAACCTGATTAATATCCTTCCTGTAATTAGGTGAACAAAACTGCACACAATACTCTAAATTCGGCCTCACCAATGTCTTATACAACCTCACCATAACATTCCAACTCTGATACTCAATACTTTGATTTATAAAGGCCAATGTACCAAAAGCACTCTTTACGACCCTATCTACCTGTGACGCCACTTTTAGGGAATTATGTATCTGTATTCCCAGCTCCCTCTGTTCTACTGCACTCTTCAGTGTCTTACCATTTGCCCTGTATGTTCTACCTTGGTTTGTCCTTCCAAAGTGCAGTACCTCACACTTGTCTGCATTAAACTCCAGCTGCCATTTTTCAGCCCATTTTTCTAGCTGGTCCAAATCCCACTGCAAACTTTGAAAACCTTCCTCACTGTCCACGACACCTCCAATCTTTGTATCATCAGCAAATTTGCTGATCCAATTTACCACATTATCATCCAGATCATTGATATAGATGATAAACAACAATGGACCCAGCACTGATCCCTGTGGCACACCACTAGTCACAGGCCTCCACTCAGAGAAGCAATCCTCCACTACCACTCTCTGGCTTCTTCCATTGAGCCAATGTCTAATCCAATTTACTACCTCTCCATGTATACCTAGCGACTGAACCTCCCTAACTAACCTCCCATGCGGGACCTTGTCAAAAGTCCTTACTGAAGTCCATGTAGACAACATCCACTGCCTTCCCTTCATCCACTTTCCTGGTAACCTCGAAAAACTCTAATAGATTGGTTAAACATGACCTACCACGCACAAAGCCATGTTGACGCTCCCTAATAAGTCCCTGTCTATCCAAATATTTGTAGATCCTATCTCTTAGTACTCCTTCCAATAATTTACCTACTACTGACGTCAAACTTACCGGCCTATAATTTCCCGCATTACTTTTTGAGCATTTTTTAAACAACAGAACTACATGAGCTATCCTCCAATCATCCGGCACCTCACCCGTGGATACCGACATTTTAAATATATCTGCCAGGGCCCCTGCAAATTCAACACTAGTCTCCTTCAAGGTCCGAGGGAATACCCTGTCCAGTCCTGGGGATTTATCTACTCTGATTTGCCTCAAGACAGCAAGCACCTCCTCCCCTTTAATCTACATAGGTTCCATGACCTCCCTACTTGTTTGCCTTATTTCCAGAGACTCCATGCCAGTTTCCTTAGTAAATACGGATGCAAAAAACCCATTTAATATCTCCCCCATTTCTTTCGGTTCCATACATAGCCGACCACTCTGATCTTCAAGAGTACCAATTTTATCCCTTAATATCCTTTTGCTCTTAATATACCTGTAGAAGCTCTTAGGATTATCCTTCACCTTGTCTGCCAAAGCAACCTCATGTCTTCTTTTAGCCCTCCTGATTTCTTTCTTAAGTAGTTTCTTGCACTTTTATACTCCTCAAGCATCTTATTTGCTCCCTGTTGCCTATACATGTCATACATCTCTCTCTTCTTCTTTATCAGAGTTCCAATATCCCTCGAGAACCAAGGTTCCTTATTCTTATTCACTTTGCCTTTAATCCTGACAGAAACATACAAACTCTGCACTCTCAAAATGTCTCCTTTGAAGACCTCCCACTTACCATTCACATCCTTGCCAGAGAACAGCCTGTCCCAATCCACGCTTTTTAGATCCTTTCTCATTTCTTCAAATTTGGCCTTTTTCCAGTTTAGAACCTCAACCCGAGGACCAGATCTATCTTTATCCATGATCAAGTTGAAACTAATGGCGTTATGATCACTGGAACCAAAGTGTTCCCCTACACACACTTCCGTCACTTGTCCTAATTCGTTTCCTAATAGGAGATCTAATATTGCATCCTCTGTAGTTGGTACCTCTATATATTGATTTAGAAAATTTTCCTGAACACATTTTACAAACTCTAACCCATCTAGACCTTTAACAGTATGGGAGTCCCAATCCAAATGTGGAAAATTAAAATCCCCTACTATCACAACTTTATGTTTCCTGCAGTTGTCTGCTATCTCTCTGCAGATTTGCACCTCCAATTCTCGCTGACTATTGGGTGGTCTATAATACAACCCCATTAATGTGATCATACCTTTCCTGTTTCTCAGCTCCACCCATATGGCCTCGGTAGACAAGCCCTCTAATCTGTCCTGCCTGACCACTGCTGTAACATTTTCCCTGACTAGCAATGCCACCCCCCACCCTTCATCCCTCTGCCTCTATCACGTCTGAAACATCAGAACCCTGGAACATTGAGCTGCCAGTCCTGCCCCTCCTGTAGCCAAGTTTCACTAATGGCTATAATGTCATAATTCCATGTGTCAATCCAGGCCCTCAGCTCGTCTGCCTTCCCCACAATACTCCTGGCATTGAAATAGACACGCCTCAGAAGATTATTACCACCACACACAACCCTTCTATTTGTGATTTTGCATGAACTATTAACATATTTTATTTTCACCCCCGCTCCACTATCTGCTCTGGCACTCTGGTTCCCATCCCCCTGCAAATCTAGTTTAAACCCTCCCCAATAACACTAGCAAACCTCCCTGCAAGTATATTGGTCCCCTTGTCGTTCAGGTGTAACCCGTCTCTCTTGTACAGGTCCCACCTGCCCCAGAAGAGGTCCCAATGATCTAGAAATCGGAAACCCTGCCCCCTATACCAGTTCCTCAGCCACGTGTTCATCCGCCCGAGTATCCTACTCTTACCCTCACTGGCACGTGGCACAGGGAGCAATCCTGAGATTACTACCCTCGGCGTCTTCCTTTTTAACTTCCTACCAAGCTCTCTATACTCACTCTTCAGGACCTCCTCACTCTTCCTTCCTATGTCATTGGTACCGATGTGTACCATGACATCTGGCTGATCACCCTCCCACTTCAGAATGCTGTGCACACGATCAGAGATATCCCTGACCCTGGCGGCAGCAAACCATCCGGGAGTCTCTGTCACGACCACAGAACCTCCTGTCTGTACCTCTGACTATCGAGTCCCCTATCACTACCGCTCTCCTCTTCTTCCACCCTCACTTCTGCGCTGCAGAACCAGACTCAGTGCCAGGGATCCGGCTGCCACAGCTTGCCCCAGGTAAGGCAACCCCCACAACAGTATCGAAATTGGTATACCTGTTGTGGAAGGGAATGGCCACAGGGGAACCCTGCTCTGCCTGCCCTTTCCCTTTCCCTCGCTTGACGGTAACCCAATTACCTGTGCTCTGTGCCTTTGGCGTAACTGCCTCCCTGAAGTTGCTATCTATAAATATAGTTCAATAATAATAATTTGTTTCTAGGCCCAGATATTCTTCAACCACTTGGACTCACTCCTCATATTTTGTCTTCAGACTGGGCGGGAACAATCAGATTCTTGGGGGGGGGATCTTCTGCACTCGTTTTTTGGACAGTGTTGGGGTGGTGGGGATGGGGGGGCCCACCTCCTGCTTTGTTTTTGACAAAAATATAGTGGGAAAGGCTGGCAGTGCAGCCAGTGGACTACACCTTGCTTTGCCTGCTGGAGTTGACACTTGGTCAAAAACTGGAAAATTCCACCATTAATGTACTGTAGGTCCACAGATAGCAAGCAAAATTGCTGTTGTTTTAGCCTCTGATTGTTGATTTGTGTCAAGATTTTCTTTGCACATACCCCAGCTCAAGCCAATCTGAAATTCTCTTATTTCACCAACTTGTGTTGACATATTGAGGAAAATCCCAAAACAAAAAAGTCTACTGCCTAACATTATCTCAGCAACAAGGATGTCCAAAATTGAATCTCAGTGGAAAAATGGTGCGGTTATCCATTATCCCTGTTGCCACTTTTATGACTGAATAATCTTTAAAATTGGTGTGGTATCAACCACAACCAAAAACAGAAAATGCTGGAAAATCTCAGCAGCTCTGACAGCATCTGTGGAGAGAGAATAGAGCCAACGTTTTGAGTCTGGCTGGCCCTTCATCAGAGTTAAGAGCAAAGAAAATTAAATGAGAGTAATGTGGCCATAGAAGACAGAGGGTAGATGGCTATAGAAGACAGAGGGTAGCAGTAGAGGAGTGCTTTTCAGAATGGATGGCTGTGACTAGCGGTATTCCACAGGGATCAGTTCTGGGATTTGTTGTTTGTAGTATATATAAATAATTGTAGCTGGTCTGATTAGTCAGTTCGCAGATTTTGCAAAAATTGGTGGATAGTGAAGAAGATTGTCAGAGGATACAGTATGATATAGACCAGTTGGAGACATGGGCAGAGAAATGGCAGATGGAGTTTAATCCAGACAAATGTGAGATAATGCATTTTGGAAGGTCCAATGCATGTGGGAATTATACAGTAAACGGTAGAACCCTTAGCAGTATTGACGTGCAGAGAGATCTGGGTATACATGTCCACCAATCACTGAAAGTGGCAACGCAGGTGGACAAGGTAGTCAAGAAGGCATATGGCATGCTTGCCTTCATCAATCGGGGCATTGAGTATAAAAATTGGTGGGTCATGCTGCAGCTGTACAGAACCTTAGTTAGGTCTCATTTGGAATATTGTGCACAATTCTGGTCTCCACACTATCAGAAGGATGTAGTTTACCAGGATGTTACCTGGTCTGGAGGGTATTAGCTATGAGGAGAGGTTGGATAAATTCAGTTTGTTCACACTGGAACAACGGAGGTTGAGGGGTGGCCTGATAGAGGTTTTCAAGATTAATAGTGGCATGGACAGAGTGGATAGTCAGATGCTCTTTCCTAGGATAGAAGAGTCAATTACTAGGGGACATAGGTTTAAGGTACATGGGGAAAAGTTTTAAAGGAGATGTACGAGGCATGTTTTTTACACCCAGGGTGGTGAATGTCTGAAACGCACAGCCAGGGAGGTGGGGGGAGCAGGTTCAATAGCAGCATTTAAGGGGCATCTAGATAAATACATGAATAGGATGGGAATGGAAGGATATGGACTCCTTAAGTGCATACGGTTTTAGTTTAGGCAGGCATCATGATCGGTACAGGCTTGACGGGCTGAAGGGCCTGTTCCTGTGCTGTACTGTTCTATGCTCTCTAGGTTAATACTTTGATGATGGCGGGGGACGGTTGTAATTAGACAAAGGAAATATAAATGCTGATGAAGAAGGCTGAGAAAGATGCTAAAAGTGTCCATTAGGTGATCAGAATATGGGAATGGTATCAACCATTTCTTTTATTTCTCGGACCTCAAATTTCTGTCAAAGATTAACTAAAACAATACCAGATAGTATAATTACTACAGTGTGCTTAGTCCCATCAATAGGGCATCTAATGTTCAATTAACAATATTCAAGTACCAAATATAAAACAAATCCTGAGCAATTTTGAAAATTTGTTCGACACCAGTGAGTGTCAGCCCAAGTAATGAGTGTTGGCCTTCACGTTATCTCACATCTAACTGTGACCCGCAATCAAATTGAGATCCAAGTTACAACATCTCTTTTTCATTGCTGCAAAAGAGAAAATAGTGAAGATATAATTGCACTAAATATTTTGCTGCAATTTTATGTTTCTTTTTCAGTCCACATGGTTGGCGGTCTCAATGTTAAGAGTTGCTTTCTATATTGATGACCTTACACTTGGAAATATTTCTGTTTTGAAAACGTACATGCTTGTAGCAACTTCTTTTAGAAAACCATCAGAATGTTGACACGGGATATAAAGGAAAATCTGCATGCATTTTATGCTTTTAAAGACACTTGTGTTTTTATGAGCTTGTTAAAACCATTTGAAAATGATTTGTAACTGTTAATAGTATTCAAACATATGTAAATTGGCATGTCTAAGTATCTGTATACAGTAATATTGAAATATATACTCTCAAAGGCACTTTATAAGATAAACAGGTAACATGCATTTTAGATGCCTTCTAAAACAGATATTGTTGGGCAATAAATGAACGATATAAAAAAACATGTTCAGGGCTAAGTCAGAGGCCATATCTCTTACCTTGCAGGATTGGAACATTGGTCCAAAGAAAGGAAAAGACAATTCGGCCAAGAATTACCTGGAAATCCCAGTGCATGCAAAATTATTTCAGACATTCTGCCATGCAACCAGAAGGGCTAAGCAGTAGGAATGATCTTCCCAAATGGCAGAGGCAAGAGGTTCAGTGAGTAAGGTGGTTTGGCAGAAGAAAGCAACCTATTTGCATTTACCCCAATTGGTGTTGCTGCACTAGCATTGATTGGTGAGACCGCACCCGGAGTATTGTGCAGAGTTTTGTTCCCCTTATTTGAGGAAAGATGTAGTGGCATTGGAGGCAGTTCAGAGGAAGTTCATTAGATTGATTCCAGAGATGAGGAGTTTGTCGTAATGAAGAGAGATTGAACAGTTTAGGTCTATACACTCTGGAATTTAGAAGAATGAGGGGAGATCAAATTGAGGTATATAAGATGATAAAAGGTATTAATAAAGTAGACGTGGAGCGGATGCTTCCTCTTGTGGGGCATTCTAGGACGAGAGGTAAGGGGTAACAAATTTAAAACAGAGTTGAGGAGAAGTCACTTCTCCCAAAGGGTTGTGAATCTGTGGAATTCACTACCCCAAAGTGTGGTGGATGCTGGGACGGTGAGTAAATTTAAGGAGGAGTTAGATATATTTTTAATTAGCAATGGATTGAAGGGTTATGGGGATGAGAAGCATATCAGCAATGATCGAATGATGGACCAGACGCGATGGGCCGAATGGCCTAGTTCTGTTCCTATGTCTTATGAACTAGCGCTTTATCATGTTGGTCTTCACAATCCAGTGTCAACATGATCTTTGCAGGAAATTCCGTCATATATTTCCATTGGCAAAATTGGTAGTCAAATTGGTGTAAATTTGAATGTCATTTCTGTTCAAGTGTGAGCCTGGAAATGTGCAACCTTACTTCAGAATGTTTTTTCAAATACTGTGAGCTGAATTTTAAGCTGAGGAAAGGTCTGCGCTGCAGTGTGAAAGTCATGACGAATCCGCTATGCTTGTCAGCTTGACCTAGAGACATTTAATAACAATCAGACCTTTAACTGGCTTGATGTGGACCCTCTTTCCCCCATTGGAGAGTAAGTTCCACGTAAGAGAGATGCTGACCAATCAAATGATTGGCAGCTCTTTTGTCACAGCACTGCCACTAGGAGCAGTGGCCACTTCTGGAACTGCAGGCAGTCCCCGGAGTGGCTCTTCATGGAACCTGGACTGACGTCAGGTACAAGTCAGGGGGTGGGTGGGGAGAAGGAGCAGATCGAAGGACGGCTGGTTGTAAAATATATTCCTCTAAATGTACAGAGTGTTCAACCAAAAACTCTAAACCACCATCCCAACCCAGCCACAAGGCTCATGAGTTTTACTAGACAGCCTGGAAACTTGGTGCTGGCCTCTGCTGCTATGGGTAAAATACCAGGTTAAATTCCAACAGGTTTATTTGAATCATGAGCTTTCGGAGCGCTGCTCCTTCATCAGGTGGGTGGAGGTAGGTTCACAAACACAGCATATATAGGCAAAGACACAATTGCAAGATAATTACATTATTACTATTACAATTGTGTCTTTGCCTATATATGCCTTGCTTGTGAACCTACCTCCACTCACCTGATGAAGAGGCAGCGCTCCGAAAGCTCATGATTCCAAATAAACCTGTTGGAATTTGATCTGGTGTTGTGAGACTTCTTACTGTGCCCATCCCAGTCCAACGCCGGCATTTCCACATCATGGATAAAATAGGGGAGGCTTTTAATTAGAAACCGAAGGCCTGAATAATTTCACGGACAGGCAGGCCACCCAACTCCTCCCTCACCATGGGTAAAATACATGTATGAGTGCGGATGGGCAATAAGCACGATACTGCTGCCTTGGTGCCTGATTTTTATGTCCAGTTGTCCTCCATCCCATGGGGAGATGGTGCCATAATGCCAATGTCAGTGCAGTAGTAACCCAACGGCGCGGGGGACATGGGTTCAAATCTCACCATGGCAGCTGGTGGAATTTAAAATGCAATTAATAAAATCGGGAACTGCAAACTGGTAACTGCAACCAGTAATGGTGACCATAAAACTATCATTGTCATAAAAACCCATCTGCTTCAATAATGTCCTTCAGGAAAGGAAATCTGCTACCAAGTCTAATTTATATGTGGCTCCAGATCTAGAGTAAGGTGATTGATGCTTAACTGCCTTCTGAAATGGCCTAGTAAGCTTTGCAGAACAAGGGCAATTAGGGTGGGGCAACAAACGCTGGTCTTGCCAGTGATGCCCACATCCCATGAAAGAATTAAAAAAAAATACTGTCTTCATCACGTGTCAGGATTTTCTGGAATAACAGAATATGTCTCTTATGAACCCATCCGATATTTACTGAATTCTATGCAGGTAAAAAGAAGTTCAACAAGTCATAGCAACCATACAAATTTGGCTTTTTCTGTGACGTGGTTGCTTTATGTTTTACCACCACAGTTTAATGGAGAAGGCAATTACTTTGGTTTCCCAATCGTAGTTTTTAGGTGTCCAGATCACCAACAACCTGTCATAGTCCCCACCATGCTGACACTATAGTTAAGAATGCTCACCAATGCCTCTACTTTCTCAGAAGACTAAGGAAATTTGGCATGTCAGCTATGACTTTCTCCAACTTTTACAGATGCACCATAGAAAGCATTTTTTCTGGTTGTATCACAGCTTGGTATGGCGCCTGCTCTGCCCAAGACCGCAAGAAACTACAAAACGTCATGAATGTAGCCTAATCCATCACGCAAACCAGCCTCCCATCCATTGACTCTGTCTACACTTCCCGTTGCCTCAGCAAAGCAGCCAGCATAATTAAGGACCCCAAGCACCCCGGACATTCTCTCTCCCACCTTCTTCCATCGGGAAAAAGATACAAAAGTCTGAGGTCACGTACCAACCGACTCAAGAACAGCTTCTTCCCTGCTGCTATCAGACTTTTGAATGGACTTACCTTGCATTAAGTTGATCTTTCTCTACATCCTAGCTATGACTGTAACGCTACATTCTGCACTCTTGTTTCCTTCTCTACGAACGGTAGCTTTGTCTGTATAACGCGCAAGAAACAATACTTTTCACTGTATGTTAATACATGTGACAATGATAAATCAAATCGTTGTCTGTGATAAGTGCTGTTAACCTTTTAAGAGTACTTTTTTTGCAATTGCTGTTGCTTACTTCATCATTGGCCTCCCACCTCAAAACACCTAACAGCTTGAATTTAGAAGTCCATCCAGTCAAGAGTGTGTAAGGAGTAGGAGCTAAATGAATAGAGAAGTATAGGAGTTTAGATTTTATGAGCCAATGGTCTACCAGGCCTTTTATGGTCAATTGTATAATTAATATTTCCATTCGCATATTCAGATGTGTGAACTGGGACAAATGTCCTGCTCCATTTTGTCCTCATGTCCCTGAGTTAATAAACTGAAAATATAGTGCCCTAATTTGTAATGAACGCATCTCAATTTTTGTGTCTGCGGCAATTTAACACTTAAAGCAGGTCTACATATTTTCAAATTCATTCTTGAGATGAAAGCCAGTAATACAAGTGAGCAGTTGAAGGCTGTTCAGAGTCGACCACATTGGTATAGGAATGGAACTGTATGACATAGAACAATAAGGGAGAATAGTGAGCCCATTGGATTTGTATGACACCTTTATGGTCACTTTTACAGATTTAGCATCTACCTGGCAATATGGAAAGTTGCCCAGGTAAGCCCTATCCATAAATAGCAGGTCAGTTCCAATCTGGCTAATTGCCACCCCTCACCCTACTCTTGATCATCAACAAAGTGAAGAAATGTGATGTCAACAGTGTTCTCAAACATTTGCCCAGCAATTATCTGCTCAGGAATGCTCAGTTTGGGTTCTGCCAGGGTGCTCGGCACTTGAACTTATTAGCACATGAGATGAGAATGACTGCCTTTGACATCAAAGCAGCCATTGACTAAATGTGATAGTATGGAGCCCCAGCAAAACTGAAGTCTATGGAAATCAGGGGAAAACGCATCATATTTTGGAGTCCTAACCAGCTCAAATGATGATGGCTGTGATTGTTGGAGACCAATCACCTCAGCCCCAGGACATTGCTGCAGAGGTTCCTCTCAGCTGCTTCATCAATGGCTCTCTCTCCGTCATAAGGCCAGAAGTAGAAATGTTCAATGATTGCACAATGTTCAGTACCATGCATGACTGTCCATATGCAGCAAGACCTGGACAATATTCAGGCTTTGGCTGATGGTAGCAATTAACATTCATGCTACACAACTGGCAGGCAATGAACATCTTCAACAAGAGAGACTCTAACCATCTGCCTATTCAGTGGCATTTCCATCTCTGAATCTCCAATATCAACATCCAGGTCGTTGACCAAAAACTGAGCTAGGCATTATATAAATACAATGGCAACTAGACCAGGTCAAAGGCTGGGAATCTGTGTTGATTAACACCCTATGACTCTTAGAAATGTGTTCACCATATACAAGTTACAAGTCAGAAATGTGATGGAATACTCTCCACTTGTCTGGTTGAATGTAGCTCTAAAAGCACTCAAGAAGCTCCTCACCATCCAGTGCAAAGCAGCTCACTTGATTGGCACCTCATCCACTACCTTGAATATTCAGTCTTCACCACCAACTCGCAGGGGCAGCAGTGTGTACCACAAGATGTACTGCAATGATTCACCAAGCCTCCTTCAACAGCACCATACAAACCAGATCTCTGCCACCTACAAAGACAAGGGCAGCTGACACATGGGAACGTCACCACCTGCAAGTTCACCTCTAAGCCACACACCAGTCTGACTTGAAACTTTATAGCTCGTCCTTCACTGTTGCTTGGAGGTCTTATGATGCAGTGGGTTGCATCCCTGTCTCTATGCCAGAAGCTCTGGGTTCGAGTCCCACCCAGGACTTGAAGGCCAAAGAAGTTGCATTCATTGCGTGACTAAACAAGTTGAATGTGTCAACCTGCAAATTCTTCTAAATATGCCAATGGCTGGCGGTAAGAATGGGAGAGACACCAGGTCAGCCACGCTTGATGTGGAGTGATGCCTCTCAAGCTACAAGCCTCTGGTGACAGATTAGCTACCTCTTCCAGGAATTATAAGCTATGGAAACAGAGAAAGGGTCTGCCTTGGTGCACCATTGGGTGTGGGAAGAGAATTAGAATTGGAATTCACTGGGGGCAGTATGGTGGCACAGAGGTTAGCACTGCTGCCTCACAGCGCCAGGGACCCAGGTTTGATTCCCGACTTGGGTCACAGTCTGTGCGGAGTCTGCACATTCTCCCCATGTCTGCATGGGTTTCCTCCAGGTGCTCCGGTTTCCTCCCACAGTCTGATAGACGCGCTGGTTAGGTGCATTGGCCATGCTAAATTCTCCCTCAGTGTACCTGAACAGGTGCCAGAGTGTGGTGACTAGGGGATTTTCATAATAACTTCATTGCAGTGTTAATGTAAGCCTACTTATGACACTAATAAATAAACTTAAATTTAAAACTGTTGCTAGGTCTTAAACCCTAGAACTAATTGATTAAAAACAAATCTCTAACTACCAAGGTGAGACCTGAGTTCAGGCCATGGCATCACGAGACCCATGGCAGGAGGTGTGGAAAATCCCACTCTATCAGTGAAATTCTCCCATCTCGCCCGTTGCAGGAATTGTAGCGGGTGAGACAGAAAATTCAGCAGACCATTCAAAGATCCATTAAATTTGAGTGGGAATTTCCGGCCTTGGGGCACACACAGCGGATTATCCCGCCCCAAAAGTCTGGACCAGTCCAGTTAAGTGACCACTGTGCTCCATCTTTTTAATTACCTTGATTAAGAACTCAGTAACATAACCATTATGCTATCATACCATTAGGCTCCATATTGGAAGAAATATTCTCTCATCTGCAAGCAGCAATGGGACAGCATGGTGACTCAGTAGTTAGCACTGCTGCCTCACAGCGCCAGGAATCAGAGTTCAATTCTGGCCTTGGGTGACTTTCTGTTCGGAGTTTGCATGTTCTCCCCTTGGAATGTCAAACTGGGTGTTCTGGTTTTCTCCCACAGTCAAACGATGTGCAGGTTAGGTGGATTGGCCATGGTAAATTTCTGCTTAATATCCAAAGATTTGTAGGTTAGAGGATTGGGGGTAAATGCATGGGGTTACAGGATGGGGGTGTGTCTGGGTAAGATGCTCTGTCAGAGAGTCGGTGCAGACTCAAGGGGCTGAGTGGCCTCCTTCTGCACTGTAGGGATTCTATGATTATTTTCTAATCTTAGTCACGAAAATATCATGGGACATATTTTCAGACAATATCATGGGACATATTTTCAGACAATCACTCAATGTTATTTCTTTTAATGTATTTAGCTGTACATTCATGCAAGTCATGAATGTCAATGCCCACAGGATCTTCTGAAGTTAAACAACATTTAGAATTCAAAGCAAGTTTGTGACCTGGATTGTGCCTGGAGATGGGAGTGTATCCGAGACTGGGGTGGGAAGGGCTACAAGTTTGCAACTACTTTCCAGCCAATCCCTAGGATGGAAAGGGTTTGAACATTTTGCATAAAATAAAACAAAAAGATGTCAAGAAATGGTTTGAATATGTTTACCTAACTTATGTGTCCTCAAATGTTCTTCCTTCTGTATCTCTTACCTAGCAATCCTGGATATGATCTTACATGAACATAATTCACACCATGAACACAAAGATCATCAAATAGCATGCAGAATGACCCCACAAATATGTCAATGTTTAAATCAAATTTCCTCCTTGCTCAGGCTGACACCGCCTATGTTTTAGGGAACTCCACCCATTTCTTTCTAATGAGGTTTAATTGATTAGAAAATCTAGCCCACAGCCGAAAATTGTACTCTGAATTCTCAGAGATCTTGTAGCCTTGAGCATTTGTAACAGCATCGTGAACCAAAATTAAGATCACTTGAGAATTCTTGGATTATTGGACTGTGCTTTCCTTTGAAGATCAAGCACACTTCCCGAGAATGACCTCTTCCATTAGCTTTGATTGAGTTAGTGTTTTACCCTGTGAGAATTCTGCCCATTCTAAATCAAACTGGTTGAATAAATTATGGGATGAAATAGTTCTTTGTCAGATTTGCATAGACACTTCATGTTAACTCTTTTACTAAACTAATGTTTTTTTTAAATAATGGGATGGGAAATTTCATACAAGTATATTCATAAGCTAAATTCCCATCCAAAGTGAGTATTTTTTTCCATTCCCAACCATCAAAGGAATACTTCACAGGATCTTGGAAGTTTTAGCTACAGTTAGCTACCTTCCTTGAGGGATTGAGTAAATTAGGTGGCTCGATATACGAAATTGTGCATGGTCTGCGTGGGAAATGAGCATAATAAGCTGAAAAACATATTTTAATTAGATATTTAATATATAGTCAAGCATTGCTTAAAAATATTTTGCGATATTTTCTTTGGTAACACTCAGGTGCAACTGGGTGTAGTAGTCTTCTTCCAAGTGTAAGGTTCGGTGCGGGAGAGAAAGTAAAGAGAAGTCACTCAGTGCAAAGCTAAGTGCTTCCAAGTACCATTAAAATGCATTCTGAAAAATTCTCCCAGAATCAAAAGGTAGTTGCCATGGAAATGAAACAGTTTGTAGTGGAAAATACACCATCCTGTTATCCATCTACTTGTGGAAGTAGTCGGAGATGAGTCCCTACTTAAATATTCAGATGAGCTTATCAAGTGGCAGAGCAGGAAAACGCTGCACTGAGATCTATCTGCTCTTTGACTGCTGGTGCAAATAATTATGGTATAAGAGTGACAACAGGCCTTTCTGCTGCTCCAAATGTGTTATCATTAGAGGGTTTACTTAGTTACTACTCAGCAAGTTATTTAGAGTCTATTTGGCCATCTGCTCATCCTATCACAAAAAGCTATAATTCTCCATACACAGCATCAAACTACCTCTCCAACACTCTAACTGGTGTCAAGAAGTGTTTCATGACATCAGCCATCAAATTATCTTTTACCAATTGCATCTATGTCCTGTTGTCATGTAGCCATTGCTTAACATGATGGCATTTGTGTCGGCTTTTCTGTTCTACTAAGCTACTTATTTAAATTTCAACCTATAATTCAGTCCTCTAACATAGGTTTCAGCCTCATCACTCTTCATAACTCCAGAATTTGAATATGTCTTGAATAAGCAGAACTGGTTCGGCATCACTAGACTAGGCTGGATCTAACAGTGTACTGGGCACCTCCACATCCCATTGAAAAATTTGGTGAGGCATCTGCCCACAGGAGGAACAACTGCCCCACTGTTATTTAGCAGCCAGTTGACCGTTATTAGGCCAGTCGCAGGATCTCCATCATCAGGAACAAGTCCTGCCTCAGAAAACTGTCAGCCACTGGGACGGGCAGCAACTCTATAGTACCAGCAGCGGCAGGCAGGAGTAATGGGCAGTGTTTTAACTACAGGCAGTCCCCAGTGGAGATCATCACCAGAGACGGACAACAAGGTAAGTGGGGGAAATTGCACTGGGGTCAGATTGGCAGGCCCTGATGAAAGGGATGAAGAAGTGGGGGGCTGGGTTTGGATTTGAGATGCCAGAGGCAGAAGGTAAAGGGTGATCTTGCCAGGGTGAGGGTGGGGGGGAAGGGGGAAGGTTCATCCAATGGACACGGACTGCAAATGAGGTTCTGCTCCCACCCTTGCCTGACACCACCCATGCAGCTAAAGCTGCTGGGCTAACCACTTGGCATAGGTCTCCCCGCTGTCGTTAAAATAGTTATCATTAATTGGCCACTCAAGGGCTTTAATAGGCTGCCCGAGTTCCAAGGGCCCCGGCATAAAATTTCACAGTGTTTATCTTTGCTTTTTGTTCAGTTCAGCACTCTGCTTGATTTGTTAATTGTTGCTTTGCAATCACAGGACACAATGATTTTGGCTTTCTGTCTCCTCCTAGTGGCTTTTTATCAAATCTTGAATGCAAAGAGAAGTTTGAGGTCATGCTCTGAATTGTCTCTAACTCTTCTGGGGAGCAATCCCAGCAGCGTAAAAAGTGTACTTCCAAGCTAGCTGCCATGTCATTTGCCCGGTTTCAAATCAAAGATTACAAAGCCCATATATTAAGCCCTGGCAGCCAGCTTTGCACATATACAAGCCACAAGAGCAAACATTTGACAAATGAGAAAGAAATGCCAGTTTTTCAGACTGTTTTGCTTCTTGCTTTAGGCCTGTTTGTATCAAGTTTTTGGTCCCATCACCAGTTTGCAAATGGCCCAAGAACCATAAATTTTTTTCCAAGGTCAGGCTACATCTCTGTGCTGGGTAGAATTTCCACTCTGGTGGAGATGTTCCTCAATCAGAAAGGCTAGATTAATGAATGTTGAGTCTACTTACTAAAATTTGTAACAAAGCTAATCAGGCCATATTAACACAAACAAATTAACAGGAGTTCATTTATGAAGGATAGGATTCAAATGCAACCTTGGTTAGACCACATTTGAAGTACTATGAATAGTTATGGTCTCCATATAATGAAAAGGCTATGGAGGCACTGGAGAAGAAATATTTGCTAGAAAGCTACCAAATTGAGAGGCTAGACCAAAAGATTGAACAGCATGGCGTTCTATTCTCTAGAACAGAGGAGACTGAGGGATGACCCATTAAAAGTTTTTCGGGTTATAAAAGGCTTTGCTATGGTGGACACGTAAAGAAGATATTTCCACCTCCTGGGAGAAGACTAGAAGCCATAAATATGATATAGTCACTAATAAGTCCAATCAGAAATTCAGGAGAAACTTCTTTACCCAGGGAATGGTGGAACACATCACCACAAGGAATAGTTGAAGCAACCAGCATAGATGCATTTAAGGGGACACCAGATAAACATGAGAAAGGAATAGAAAGGGACACTGATGGTGTTAGATGCGGGACAGGGAGCTCACATGGAACATAAATGCTAGCATGGATCTATTGGGCAGAATTACTTGTTTCTGTGCAGTAAATATACCCCAGATCTCTTTCAGTCTCACATAGCTATTCATTGTCAACCATGAGTAGCAATTCTTGGCACTTGCTGAATCTTGCAAATGTCCTTTTATGTCAATTCAACTGCTTCACCCTACCTGTCTGCCCTCCCAAGTGGATTTAAACAAACTCACGGCCCTATTCAAAGAAAAGAAAGGAGCCCTGGTGTCCTGGTCGATATCTATTTCCCGCAACATGCTTCACATCCTCTTCAGCTGAGGGCCGATGCAAGTCAAGACAAATGTTAACTGTTGATGATTTGTGTTTTGTGACCATAAGTCAGATTTACTACGTTAATTCAGGTCTGAAATTTGATTCATATTCCACTTGCCTTCACCAACTATTATCTATGAGATGGTCGCCTAAATTTCTAACCATTGAGTTAAACAGCGAAACAGTCCGATGGAGCCATAAGGAAGGACATAATGCTTCATTTCTTAAGTCCACATTGCATATTTTGTTATAAAGCAAAAGGAATGTTTCTGAGCGCAACCACTCTGTTTGATGACTCACGGATAAGAGCAGGTATTGTGTGTACTTCCTTACTCAACAGTTCGCAAGCCGAAAACATCTTTTCAATCAAAAAGTAAATGTTCATATTTTGTAAGTGTAGCTGCCAATACACAAATTGCTTATGTAACTTATTTACATCAAATATTGTATTGTTGCATTTTTTTAAAAATACGTTAATCATCCATCAGTTGGTAATCTATTCAAACTACCATAGCTAAGTTGAGTTGCACTTTTGATTCTTTATTTAAGTACAATAGGCCTGATTTTATCATCAAATTGCACCCGTTTTCGGGTGCGAAAACTTGGTAAAGTCAGGCGTGAGGCGAGTAGCGCAATCCACGACCGCCTCTGCGCCTGTTCCCCCTTTACCAAGGGCCTAAAATGGCCACCGTCGGCACCATACCCAAAAAGGGGAAGACGTCAATTTAAATGCATTTGCGTGCATTTAAATTGGTTTAATGGGCTGGACACCCAAATTTACCAGCATTTCCCCCTTTACCACCGGGTTCGCCCGTCCAGATTCAGTGCGAAACAGACGTGGTCTGCAAAGGTCTGATTCGGGCGCTCCAGCTTCTGAAGAGGTACGTTCAGAGCTCCTAGTGGCTCTCTGACTTAGATTGGTGGAGGCGGGGTGGGGAGGGAGGGAGGCGGGTCAGATGGCTCTCTGATGGGGGGGCGGGGGAGGGAAGCGGGTCAGATGGATCCCTGGTTCGAGGGCGGGGGAGGGCGGTGGGTCAGATGGCTCTCTGGTGGGGGGGCAGGAGGGTTCTGCTGCCACTCTGTGTGCGATCGGTGGGGGGGGGGGGGGGGAAAGGGGGCAGGGAGCCGCAATCGGTCTGGGTAGCAGGGGGTGGGGGGATAAGGTGTACAGTTATGTTGTGGGGGTGGGGCAATATCTGTGGGGGTCAGGGGGGAGGTATTATCAGGCCCGGGAGCAATGTGGCAGGGGAGCATTTTTCTATTTTTTTACTGCACATGCTGTTGAAGGCTCCGATTGGAGCAGCAGTGTTTCGGGTGCGATAAGCCCCGCCCACATTCTTGTGCAGCACGATTCAAAATCACTGATTATTTTTGCAGACAGAGTGTGCATGGGGGCGCCTGAGAACTGGTCTAAAAGTCAGATCTGAAACACTCCCAGATCCAGCACTTAGAATCAAAATGGTAAAATCGGGCCCAATATTTTTCTTTGAAATGCAGCAATTTATTAACATTAATATGATAAATGAGTTGTTGAAATAGACAATTGGCAATTTATGGTTTGTAAGAAATACACTATGAAAAGCAAACTGTGTTTACATTTGTACAATTGTTTGACTAAACTGAAATATATACCCAAAAGCTTCACAAAGCACACTTAGCCCCTGTTATATTGATATATTTAGTGGCTTCACAGCTTCACACAATCTCCAGAGTAAATCTTCACAGCACAAGTAAATGTATGGATTCCACATGAAGGCAAAACAAATAAAAAACAACATGCTGGATAAATTCAGCAGAACTGGCAGCATTTCTGGAAAGAGAAAAGGTTAACATTTCAAGTCTATATGACCCTTCTACAGAACTGAAAAGGGAAAGAAAGTGAGGGTGGGGCAGAATGGAAAGTCAGTGATAGATCAGAGTTAAGGAGAGATTGACAAAGGTGTCATGGACATGAGACAAATGGGCTGTTAATGGTGCCATTAGGGCCTGAAGAGTGTTGATAGTGGCAAAGATCGGATAGCAGAATGTGTTAATAGGAGAACAGAAGTCAGTGCTCAGTGGGAGCATAATACAAGTACCAGGAGCACAAGTATCAGAACAATCTATTTATACGTTATACAAGCACACATTTCCTTCTGCATGCAATTTTCCATCTGTACCCTTACATAGCCTTCAAACATTTCTATATGTCATAAATCCATGTGCATTAGCCATCATCTGTGCTTTATATGTCTGATGTCACAATCACGTATTGGTTGTTATAATTGGGCACTGGCAGTTTGCACGAAAACCAATTCATTCTAAGCGAATTTACTTCCACTGAACAAATATAATATCGGCATTTAGAAATGAAGAAAATGATTAACGAACTCCAAAATATATTTTTCAGAATTTGAAATATCTGTACCAATGTTTCCCTGATTAAATATTGAGGAGTTCCCACTTTGCATTATCTTTTAGATTAATTTTGATTACTTTCACCACTTCTAGACTGAGGTGATTTTCATACGCGATTGTGAGGCCCAATGGAGGATAAGAGCCTAACAGGGGCATCTTCTGGTCCCGTCAAACTCTGAACTTTTGAACTACTCGCCGCATTTTCTGGCCCTGCTCACCACAACAGGACCATAAAATTCCACACTAAGTTGCTGGTGGGGCAGGCAAGTCAGAGGTCAACCCGCCAGTGATAGGTCAAGGGGTCCACCCCTTGGTGTTTTTTATATGGTGGAAGAAGCTGCCATTGCTGTCAGCAACTTCAACGCTGCTTTTCCTGTCCTCTATCGGCCTTTGCATATTTCCAGCAAATTCAAGCGTTACGGTATTCTTTCAATCCCCAGTTTCAAACCCCAAGCAGTGATCCCATGTGCACCGTGTTAGTGACTCATTGGCATGTCGACGCAACCAGCCTTAGGTCTGGTTTAGTATATTATCTAATTTTAATCTACTTTGGAACTTCACCTCCTTCAATTTTTGTGCAGCACATAGACATAGAATCCCTACAGTTGCATCTGCACCGACTCTTGGATACAGCATCTTACCCAGGCCCTATCCCTGTAACTCCACATATTTATCCCACTAAACTACACATCTTGGAACACTAAGAGAGAATTTAGCATGCCCAATCCACCTAGCCTGCACATCTTTGGACTGCGGAAGGAAACCGGAGCACCTGGAGGAAACCCACACAGACGTGGAGAGAATGTGCAAACCCCACACTGACACATGCCCAAGATTGGAATCGAACTCGGGTCCCTGGCACATGAGGCAGCAGTGCTAACCACTGTGCTACTGTGCCAGCATATGTCAAAAGCCTTTCTGAGATGCACATGTATCAAATCTGTAAAATTTCCCTCAAGTTCAGCTATTTCCTCAAAAAGGTCGAATATGTTTCTCGGGCGGAAACTCCCTCCAATAAGTCCAACTATATCCTAAATCTCCCAATTGCAGTGCACAACAAAACCATAAAAACACAAAAATCCAGGAACTCAGAATTCAAAAATGTAAAACCAATGAAGCAATAAATAAACAGCATCTGCCAAGAGAAGAGCACTTTAAATATCAACCGTGTGGTCCTAAGACCTAATGGTAGCCAATCATAAGTGGATGGAAAGTGATGTCTTCCTTGCTGCATTGTGCTTTTTGACTGCATCCTCCACAGTTCTGCCTCGATGAGGAATAGTGGTGGGGAGGAGAAATAGGACACGTGGGGGACTGTCAACAAAAGTTGTACCACAAGAGTAAACATAAAGCAGCAGAGTGCAAATGGAGGAAACAACCAAACTTTTTCAGCACAGAAGACAAAAGGGATGTGGGCAAGAGTTTGGGAGCAAGAATGGTATTGCTAAGGTCTCAGAGGTAGGGTATGGGGTAATGCCAAAAAGGGTGAACAAGGTGTTGCAAAAAGGGGAGGGTAAGAGAAAGAGGGAAAAGGTGAGGTGAGGCAGAGAACTAAGATAAATAATGGGACTTAGCCTACAACAAGAGATTAACGAGTGTTTTAGAAATGCTCAACTCAGGGAATTTGTGCTGGATTAGATATTTTGGAATTTTGCCTAATTTGGGTGAAGGAAAGGGAAGCTTGGCAAAAGATGCCCTTGGAAACTAAAAGGTTGCAGCTTCTCTCTGTGGGATTTGTGATCAACACATTAGCACAAATTTTAATGTGGACTGTTTTAATGTGTTTAAGACAAGGGGTTAATCAGCATTAAAACAGTGCAAAACACGCATGAAGACACAAATATATCAGTTGCAAATGGAAAATATTCTTCATTTGAATTAGCTGCAAAAAAAACTTTCTGTGCCATTTCCTACCAGGGAAATCCCAGCTAATGTGTGTAATTTTGAGAAAACAATCAAACAATTCCAAAATAAAAGCAATAGACTATACAGCATTACAAACTTCACTTTCAGTCAATAAGTGGAGTAAAATCAAAGGACTAATTGTGTAGATTTGACAGACTAAGGAGACGAATGAATCTATTCTCTCTCATTCCACATTTTATACTATTCATTAATCAATGTTATCAGGTTATATGCTGCCATAAAATTTTATATGTTATATATGAATCCTATTGCATGCTACTATAAACTCAATATAATTTACAATCAGATCATTGGCCGACTGCACCTGAATTTTGCCCTTGCTGGAACCATCACTCGGTCATTGTGCAACTCACCTGAATCAAGTTTAGTTAGGGCATCATGTTCAGCACAGGCTTGGAGGGCCGAAGAGCCTATTCCTGTGCTGTACTTTTCTTTGTTCGAAGTCGGGTTTGTTCCGGCCTCAGGTCACTGTCTGTGTGGAGTTTGCACGTTCTCCCCATGTCTGCGTGGGTTTCCTCCGGGTGCGCCGGTTTCCTCCCACAATCCAAAGATGTGCGGGTTAGGTTGATTGGCCATGCTAAATTGCCCCTTAGTGTCAGGCAATCAGCAGGGTAAATATGTGGGGTTACGGGAATACGGCCTGGGTGGGATTGTGGTCGGTGCGGACTCGATGGGCTGAATGACCTCCTTCTGCACCATAGGGATTCTATGAAGTCAGAAAACCAGTTGCACAATGGCCAACGGTCATGAATCTATTCCTTCAATGCAAGTGTTTTCCAATTCAGAGAATTCCATCCATTGAGGGAGAGTGAGAGAGGCACAGGGGAAAGAAAGAAGTTCAGGCAGAAAAGGAAAGAGAAATTACAACAAGGAGAAATATTGAGACCGCTTGTTTTGTGTACTGAACACCATAATCTCACACATCACCACATGCATTTCAACATTAAACTATTTCAATGTTCAAGGACACAGAAAATAGGAGCAGGAGTGTTGAGTCTGTTCAACTCTATTTTCCTGCCCCTTTCCCATATCACTTGATTCCCTGAAGCGGTTTGCTTCAAATGAATCCGATTTGTTAGAAGCAGATCAATTCCTCTCTAATATATCTCCTGAAAGTCCTTATTTACTAGCACCTTCCCTCAGCTGTCTCAAGGGCCTCCCTAAGAAAACCTCCCTCCTTTGCCTCACTTAACCTCAGTGATTTCAATCTCCATCTAAATTCACTTTGCTCTCTTTCCTCGGATTTTATTAACTTCTGATCCGCTCCCTTCATATATGCTCACTTTCCCAAATTCATGGTCACTCTCTTGACTTCATAATCTCACCTGAAATCAAATTCATGGTCTTGAATCAAACAAGGCTGTCTCCTAGCACTTCCTTGTACTCCACCACCGATACCCCCCTTACCTGCTTTGAATTCCATTTTATTTTGCATCACCCTGGAAAATACTGTCCACAAAATTATTTGCAATTGCATTTTCAAACTCCCAACTTTCTAGACTATGGCCCTCTATTTGCCATGATACTTTTGAAATTCCCTCAAGTCCAACTGGTACAGATCTGACACACAATTAATTTAGCCACCCGCTACCAAATCTCACTGGTCAACATCAAACACTAACAGGCTTTATTCCCCCTCTGCTGAAGCCACTCACTGCTCATCCTGGACACAAAGAAAACCCACCTGCCCCAACTATCTTGTTAAATCCCCACCCTCCCTTGCCCATTTCAAGTGCTACATAAACATAGTTGATACTCGCACAAAAGCAAAATACTGAAGATGCTGATAAAAGATCACAGACCTGAAATGTTAACTGTTCCTCTCTCCACAGATGCTGCTCGACCTGCTGAGCATTTCCTGTATTTTCCGTTTTTATTACTGACAACGCTAGCCTGTACAATGTGAAGTTGTTCACTTTGGCAGCAGGAATAAAAAAGCAGAATATAAATGCAGAACAATTTAGCATTCTGAGGTGTAGAGTGATCTAAGTGTTCTGTGCTTGAGTTCCAGAAAGTTACTATGCAGGTACGATCAAGTCGGCTAATACAATGTGTCCTTTGTTACGGGAGGAATTGATCAGAAAAGTAAGAATGTTATGCTCCAGTTATACAGAGCATTGGTGAGACCACATCTCGAATACTGTGTGCAGTTTTGGTCTCCTTATTTAAGGAAGGATGTAAATGCATTGAAGATGGTTCAGTTGAGGCTTACTAGATTGATAGCTGGAATCTGTGGGTTGTCTCATGAAGTTGGACAGACTGGGTTTTATTCCGTTGGAGATTAGGAGTGAGGGTTGATTTGATTGAAGTGTATAAGATCCCGAATGGTCAAGACCAGGGGAACGTGGGAAGGATGTTTCTTCTTGTGGAAAACTCTGAACAAGGGGCTCTGTTTTAAAATTAGAGGTAACCCTTATATGACAGAGATGAGGAAACTTTTTTCTCCCTCAAAAGGTTGTGCTACTTCGTAACACTCTGCCTCAGGAGGGGTGAAAGTGGGGTCATTGAATATTTTGAAGGCTAAGTAGATGAAGTCTTGTGAGGCAAGGGAATTGGGTTTGTGGTGATAGATGGTTCCGTGTAACACAGCCATGATCTTATCTAATCTAGGCTCGAGGGGCTGAATGGCCTACTTCAGCTCTTATTTCATATGGTTGTATGTTCATAACTCTATACTCCTCCTCCTGGCTCCCACATTCTCCCTGATTGATTCAGTTTGAACCAGGCGATTTACAATCTTGGTATCATATCTGATTCTGAGCTGAGTTTCTGACCCAAATCTTTTCCATCATAAAGGCTTCTACTTGCACTTATGTAAAACAAAAAGCCCATTTCTGCCCTCAATTTAGCCCATCAGCTGGTGAAACTCTCATCCATACCTTGTCTCTTCCAGACTTAACTCTCCAGAAGTCTACTGCCAATATACTATCCATACAAAGTGCCGCTTCTCTATTACTGCTGACCTATATTGGCTCCAAGGTTCCAAATGCCTCCTTTACAAAATGCTAACCCTCATGTTCAAATCTATCCATGGCCTTTCTCCTCCTGAACTCTGTAACCTTCTCTCTAATTTTTGGACAGCTCTAAATTCCTCTAATTTTAGCCTTTTTTACTGTAACCCTTGCCACCTCTCTTCCTCCTCTCTCCCATGCTTGTCACTATTGGCAGACATGCCTTTAACCAGGAATGTCACGCTCCGGATATCCTTTCTTAACCGCATCCATCTCCGCATATCTCTCATCTTCAAGATCCTCCTTAATGTCCACCTCTTTGATCAAGCGTTTGGCCACTTCGGCTTGGCATTCTTTTTTGAACCAGTGTCGTGAGTTGTTTTTCTTTGTTAAAGATGTCTCATAAATGCAACTTGTTGTTGTTGAATGCACAGTTCAGTTAGCTGCGACATCTAGTAATGAACCTAATTGACAGCTAGGATAACTTGTATGCTTCTGGGAAATTACTCTTTGTTAACTGAATTTATCTTCAGAACAACCTTATAATGTGAATTAACTGCAAAATCTATTCTGGGTTAAATAGGTAACAGTCTTAAAATGGTGCAACTTTCAATTTGAGAAACACAGCCAGGTGGCAACCTTACTACATAACTAAATTAGAAAGCTGTGTGCGAAATGTGTCTCTTGGTGTGAACCAAGTGGGAAAAAAAAGAGAACATTTCAGGTCAACATGACATGACTTGCAATGTGTCGTATATCTGCAAGGATCCAGTGTGGCCATAAATAGATCAAAACCATTTTTAAATTAATGCTTGATTAATATCATCAATTAAAAACATTTGGTTAAAGATCTAGCAAAATAATATCCTGGATATTTGGATTATTTCTGACAGTTATTCTGTTACCTATAAATGGATCCATGCAATCGAGTTATTTTTAATGTGCTTATGATTCTTAGGCATTCCCTCATCAACAGAAACCCACTATAATTTCAACAGACTTCGCAGTGATGTAATTAGCACAAAGTGAGACATAATGGCAACAGTACTTTGGGCTGGCAGGAAAACACATGAGTAAAAATACCCAACCTGGTGCATGCTTCTGGAAACACGCTGCTGTACCTGCTGGTACCTTTAATTCTTCACAGGGTGATACACATGTTCACTCGTGCTATTTGATAGTCCCGAAGCGGCACACAATAAGCGTGAATTTTCAGTTTATTTCAGATCACTGTAAATTATTGTTGAGATACACATAAACACAGATGGATCACTGATTAGCAAACCATCTGCCACTTTTAGTTGACTGCCTGTAATGTGACGTAATCAAAGAAGAATAACAATGTGAACTAGAAGGTTACCAATTGTTGCATGGGTGTGAATTTTCCCATTCCTCGGCCAATCGTCGCAGCCAATCGTCGCAGCCAATCGTCGCAGACGAGGGCCAGACCATGGAAAGGGCCGTTGACCTTGGGCGGGATTTTCCGTGTTCAGGGCGAGCACAGCCGGAAAATCCCACCAATGTATTTATATTTTAGAAAATGATAACACATAGGACAGGATGGTTTTGTTGCCAAACATGCATCATGCTTGTCCCTACTCTGAAAGCAGATTATGAACCTTTTCTATTCACAGTAACTTTGGCAGCTAACATGTCCTGATAAATAATTTGTTTATTGGCTGATCAGTTGATGGGAGGTTGCAAGATTTGACTTTTGTTGCAGAATAATTATTCCTCCATGTGATGGAAGATCACAGAAAGCAATTAAATCTTGAAAGCAAGGTCTCTTAGAATCATAACAACAATTAGGAACAATTCCATGACCTGTATAAAATTGGATAATATGATCAAATGGTGTATTCTCCAAATGTTATTATTTTTTAGAAGTCAGACTGCGAAAAACCTTGCAAAATACTGGATAAAATTTTGGTCTCTTTGTTACCCTGTATGAATTCAAGAATCGTTTGGCAGTGGTTAAAACTTCAAAAGGACAATTTGGGCGAGATTTTACAACTTCGTTCATCTGTAAAAACCTGCCCGAGGTCAACGGACCTTTCCATGGCCAGCTCCAATTCCTGTGGCGAGCGGGGCGGTACAATTCCAGCCAAAAAGATGGTGGAATGGGCTGATAGGTGGCAGATGAAGTTCAACGTGGAGAAATGTGAGGTGATGCATTTTAGTCAGAAGTTACAAATATCAAAGTTAATTAATTTAGGTAATTAGCATATTGTTACAAGATGACATTCTCATGAACAGACAATATCAAATAAGGGGTAAAATTCTTAAAGTGGTGCAGGAGCAGAGGGATCTGGGTGCACATGTGCATAGATCATTAAAGGTAGCATGGTTTTTGACAAACAGTAACAGCAGTGTGTACCACCTACAAGATGCACTACAGAAACTCACCCAGGCTCCTTAGGCAGCACCTTCCAAACCCTCGGCCGCTATCATCTAGAAGGACAAGGATAGAGGGTACATAGAAACATCACCACTTTGAAGTTCCCCTCCAAGTCACTCATCATCCTGACTTGGAAATATAGTAACGTCCCTTCACGGTTGCTGGGACAAAATCCTGGAACTCTCTCCCTCACACCACTGTGGGTGTACCAACACTACAGGAGCTGCAGTGGTTCAAGGAGGCAGCCACCTTCTTAAGGGCAATTAGAGATGGGCAATAAATGCTGGCCTGGTCAGCGAAATCAATGCCTGTAAAATGAATTTTAACAAAAGGTGAAGAGCATACAGCATCCTACGCTTGATTAAAAAAGGGCATAGAGTACAAGAGCAAGGAGGTTCTGCTGAACTTATACAAGACACTAGTTATACCTCATCTGGAATATTGTTTACAACTCTGGGCAGCACACAATAGGAAGGATGTGAATGAATTGGAGAGGGTGCAGAAGAGCTTTACAAGAATTGTTCCAGGGATGCGAAACTTCAGTTATGAGGATTAATTGGAGAGGCTGGTACTGTTCACCTTGGAGAGTAGATGACGAAGAGGGGATTTGATAGATGTGCTCAAAATTATGAGGGAGTTTGACAGAGTCGATGAGGAGAAACTGTTCCCGCTCATAATAGGATCAAGAACGAGGGGATACAGACTTAGAATGATCTGTAAATGCAGTAAGTGTGATTGTAACAAAAAAACCTTTTCACACGGTGAGTGGTTCAGGTCTGGAATACACTGCGCACAAGTGTGGTGGAGGCAGGTTCAATCAAGGCATTCAAGAAGGAAATGGGTTATTATTTGAATAGAATCAATGTGCAAGGGCAAACGGCAGGAGAATGATACCATGTCATAATGCTCATCTGAAGCGCCAATGCAGACCCAATGGGCTGAATGACATCCTTCTGCACCATAACAATTCTGTGGGTTCCACAGTTATTGACAGTAATGATGATCATTCAGCTTTTGGAAAGGTGGTGGTCAACGTGTGGGTTGGGGGTCGGGAGGAGAGGGGTGGAGGTCATTGAGGTGCCAGGTCATTAAGTGTCTTTAAGACAGAGATAGATAGGTTCTTGATTGATAAGGGGATCAGGAGTTATGGGGAAAAGGCAGGAGAATGGGGATGAGAAAAATATCAGCCATGATTGAATGGCGGAGCAGACTTGATAGGCCGAGTGGCCTAATTCTGCTCCTTTGTCTTATGGTCTTATGATCTTATGGGAGAAGGAGGAGGAGGAGGGTTGTGGCAGAGTTAGTTGGGCTAAAGGCAGCTTCAGTTCAGAAACATCAGAAGCTATTTGTACCTTTTCAAAAGGAAAGGAAGGGTGTCAAGGCCAATTTCCAGTCTGCGGCACGATACACACCAAGTTCCGAGCACACACAGTAACATCAAGTGGGAGGAAGGCCTCAGGCACACCTGTGGGCGCAAAATACTTTTTAATGTCTGCAGGCTTTGAGGTGAATGTTTCAGGGTTTTTTTAAAAACAGCCTTCTAATTTTAAAAAAAGGTTGGCACACTGGCAGGCTTTCATGAATCTTTGTAGCAGTGGTGAAAATTCTATGTTTGCCCAGAGGGTTTGTCAATAAACTTCACCCAAACTGAGAGGAAGGGAAACACTTTTGGAGGGATAAGCAAGTCAGGCTCCAGAGAAGTACCAAAATAATGTTGGTACGGATTCCTCTTCCGAGAGGATATTGAGCCAGCAGACTTGAGTGAAATGGCGATGTGTCCAGTCACAGGATCCCAATGGTTCCCCCAAAGCCACCAATCAGAGCCTGATAGCTCTGAATTTGCTGATGGGTTCAAGAATGAGTCTATCAGCAGGCAATGCAGAGCAACATCAGGCTCTGTTAGATCAGGTCCCCTTAGAGCAGGAAAACACTATCCAAGATCGTTGAGAGGTGATAGTGACTTGGAGGGAGGGAGAAGTAATGAGGATCTCCGAAAAATATTTTTTTTAAAGAAAGCAGCAGCCAGGTTTCTGACCCAAGGTTGAAGAGGCTGGAAAGCTAGGCAGGAAACCTGGGTCAATAGCGGGGTTGTTGAGCTTGCTGTGGAGGTGCGAGCCTGCGAGGGCCAAGCGAGGATGCAGGCGTTGGCTGGCAGTGCTCAAAGGGAGCAGAGGGGCGACTCTCAACCCTCAGGCCAGGGCTGAGGAGGGAGGGCAGGCAAGCTGAAAGTATATAAAGAATGCAGCAATTTCTGTCGGGGCTGAGAAGGCCAGATAGCAAGGCAGGCAGCCAGTGAGCCAGTACAACTCCCAAGGTCATCATCAAGCAGAGCTCAAGGTGAGGTGTGAGGGCCCAGGAGGCACTGGCAGTCATTGAGGGGAGCAGCGCAGCAGGTTGACTTGACCAGGCCAGCAGGGCTGATGAGAGCTGTGCAACAAGCAGAAGGCGAGACAACAAGACCAGCTAGCCAGGGAGGCAGCCAGTGAGTCTGCACAACTCTGAGGTTGTCATCAAGTACAGCACAAGGTGAAGGCTGAGGAGGCGCTGGTGGTCGTTGAGGGGCGACTTGACCCTCAGGTCAGGGACTGAGGTGGGCTGGGCAATCGAGGATGAGGCAAAGCCAGATGGCCAGACAGGCAAGTGCGCCAACAGCGAGGCGAGCCAAGGTTGTCACGGCTGAGGAGAGCAACAGCAGAGATGACTTAACCCCCAGCCAAGGGCTGAGGAGGTCTGAGTAACTGAGAATGAAGCCATACCATAGCCAGGCAGCCTGAGCCAACAGCGGGGCAAGGTCATCGAGGTAAGCAGAGACAACTTGAATCCCAGGGCTGAGGAGGGCAAAGAAAAGCCTGCTTTTTTGGAAAATTCATTGTTAAAATCAAGAAAGATCAGTCAAGATGAAGCAACACTATCAATCCACAGTCAAAAACACACAAAATTGAAGGCGAGGCAAGAGAATGAAGCTAGGCAAAAAGACAATTTGTCATTTTACTTCAGACAGTTCAAAGTATTGAGCTGAGCACAAACTGCACATTCATCCTCATCCATCAAAAGTATGGGCAAATTATCTGATGACTTCAACTTGCTGATTTCAGAGGCACCACATTTCCTGAAAAAATTGAATAAGAACAAGAAATGGACTCTGAAATGGGATTGGCTGAACAAGATATTGCTGATTCTTTTGTTGAAGTGAGGGGAAAAAGCCTACCCTGAAGACATTGCCTTAATGGCCAAAATCCATTCCATGGTAATATAGAATATTCCGTACTAAATAAACCAGAAAATATAGGTAAAGTGGAAAAGTTGAGAAAAGAGTTTGAGGTTGGAGGCCGAAAGCAGTTTAGAAGTCTTCATATGTCCCATTTTCTGAGGGGGAAAAGAAATGGGATGATAGAAACTAGAAATTGGTTAAAATTTTTGGAAACCTCTAAGGCAGTCTACTGTTATGTTTGCAAATTATTCCCTGACCCTCGTAAAGGGAAATAGGTATTCTAACTGAAGAGATGTTGGAAGAGCTCTTGTTGATCATGAAACTTCCAAAGCTCATATTAAAGCTATATGTGCATTCGTTCAAAGATGTAAATCATCTGGAAGAATTGATTCTGTGTTATCGGCTCAATTTGAAAAGGTCCTTACTAAAGTAAAGTGCTAAGCTGTGTTGTTGCCAGAGTCAAACTGCTGTCTTCTTTGGGACTATCTCTAAGAGGACATGATGACTCATTATTATCAACTCGAAGAGGTAATTTTAAAAATTGCCTTGAATATCTCAGTGAATTTGATGAGCTTCTCAAAGACATTTGAAAAGTTGTCACTATCAAGACTCAGGGAAGACCAACATTTTGACGCACAGAACCGATGATGACTTCATCACTATAATGGCAGAGCTGCTCAGAAACCAATTCACTTATGAAGTAAAAGATGTCTTGATGCTATTATCCATCTACACTTCCCACTGCCTCGGAAAAGCAGCCAACATAATTAAAGACCCCACGCACCCTGGACATACTCACTTCCATCTTTTTCCATCGGGGAAAAAGATACACAAGTCTGAGATCACATTCCAACCAACTCAAGAACAGCTTCTTCCCTGCTGCCATCAGACTTTTGAATGGACATATCTTATATTAGGTTGATCTTTCTCTACACCCTAGCTATGACTGTAACACTATATTCTGTATCCTCTCCTTTCCTCCTTCCCTATGTACTCTATGAACAGTATGCTTTGTCTGTATAGCACTCAAGAAACTATATCTTTCATTGTATCCCAATATGTGACAATAATAAATCAAATAAAAAAATTCCATAATAGTTGATTCAACACCAGATGTGAGTCATGTGGACGAATTAACATTAATTTTAAGATATGTGATCTGCAATGGTGAAGTGATAGAATGATTTCTCTGTTTTGTCCAGCTACAAGTGTCTGGAGACAACAGTTTCGGAAATTTGCAAATTTTTGGTTTGGACATCAAAAATTGTCATGGGCAAAGCTTTGATAATGGCGCAAATATGGCAAGAAAACATTCAGGTCTACAAGCAAGACTGAACAATGCAAGCTGCCGTGCATTATTCATCCCATGTTTCAGTCAGTCCTTGAATTTCATCTGCAATACTGCAGCTGAATCCTGTGAGGGAGCCATACATATTTTTGACTTTGTTCAAAACTTGTATGCTGCAATCACGCTCGAAGCAGGCACAGTGAGAACATTTGATGGTCAAAAGAATCTCTGACACCAGGTGGTTCGCTCGTGCAGATGCTGTTTTGGTTCTGAAACTGAACTTTTATCTTATTTGACATAGCCACATCAAATTCAGAAAAAACACGTGAAAGCTGGAGCACAATCCTTAGCAGTTTTGTGGAACCATTTATTTCAAACAACTAATACCATCAGCAAGTTGCTACAAACTGTTGATACAACTTTACTGAATGCTGCATAATTTTAAGCCCTAGTTAAAAGTTTTGGCATGGAAATTCGAAATGACTATAGCTCAGTGGAAGCAGAGGCACTAACATTGACAAAATGTACAGGTCCCTCTGATGATGAGAAGCATACAAGATGCAGGAAGTTATTTTTCAATGAAATTAGAGACTGAAGTCACTGTAAAAGGGAAAGAGAAGATCATCATTGGAATTGTCAATGTTATTTGTGACACAATAATGGTGTGATTGCAGAGTAGAAGTGAATCTCTGAAGAAAACTTGATTTAGTTTGCGTTCTTTTTAACAGAAGTTTGGATGAGAATGTTAGAAGCCATTGCAGTAAAATAAAAAGTGAATTTTAGGAGAACAGCGACACAAATCTTTTTGCGGGCGAAGTGAAACAATTCATTCATTTCATTGATAATGATATGCTCTGTACTTTGAGATCACCAGCTGATTTGTACAGACTTGTACATTATGGCTTGCAGGCAACCTTTCCAAATGTAGAAACCAATCTGAAAATATTTTGAAGAATACCTGCCACAAATGCTTTGGGGAATGTTCTTTTTCTGTATTGAAAAGAGTGAAAAATTATTTGCAAAGTACAATGTGTCGGGAACATTTGACAAGTTCAACAATATTGACAACTGGAAGTGCATCTTTACAAGATGATGTAATTGATGATTTTGTGAAGAAAAAGTGCAGAAGAAAAGTTACCTAAATTGCCATGTCAACAAGGATTGAAGCAAGAAAATCTTTAAAATATGTCCCTCTTCCAAATTCTCCTATCTAAAGTCTGTTTTTCAAAAGGGACCATTCACTGGTCTAATATAATGGCTGCTGGTCACATGCAGATAGTTTTAATCACCAACTCCTATCACTCTCAAGACTGGCTTCAGAAAGCCCCTTCTAGGCCAAAAAATGGAATCCTGACAGACAAAGCCAGGCCACTGATATTGGACTTGGACTCAGTGGACTCCACTTGCTCCTGCACTGGACTTTTTTCCGGATCATTCTGTTCTGCACTGGCCTGTGATGCAGTCATGTCAGCTGCTGATTTTTTTTTCATCTCGCTGCTCATCGACCAACTCCATGTTTGCTCACCTCAAGACACACAGATAGCAAGATTGACCATCTTGACGGTCATTCTGAAAACAGGTAGACTTGGATTTCAATTCAGCAATTACAGAAATTTTTTATATGTTAGAAAATGCTCTAAGATAGTTCAACAGTGATCAATTTATGTACTGTTGTGGTTTGCACCTTTGCATTCTATGGGGTTAGGGTGGACAGGGTCTGGAGGACAGTGATGTCTTGGGGGTAGAACATAGTAGAACATAGTACATTACAGCGCAGAACAGGCCCTTCGGCCCACGATGTTGCACCGACCAGTTAAAAAAAAAAACTGTGACCCTCCAACCTAAACCAATTTCTTTTCGTCCATGAACCTATCTACGGATCTCTTAAACGCCCCCAAACTAGGCGCATTTACTACTGATGCTGGCAGGGCATTCCAATCCCTCACCACCCTCTGGGTAAAGAACCTACCCCTGACATCGGTTCTATAACTACCCCCCCTCAATTTAAAGCCATGCCCCCTCGTGCTGGATTTCTCCATCAGAGGAAAAAGGCTATCACTATCCACCCTATCTAAACCTCTAATCATCTTATATGTTTCAATAAGATCCCCTCTTAGCCGCCGCCTTTCCAGCGAAAACAATCCCAAATCCCTCAGCCTCTCCTCATAGGATCTCCCCTCCATACCAGGCAACATCCTGGTAAACCTCCTCTGCACCCTCTCCAAAGCCTCCACATCCTTCCTGTAATGTGGGGACCAGAACTGCACACAGTACTCCAAGTGCGGCCGCACCAGAGTTGTGTACAGTTGCAACATAACGCTACGACTCCTAAATTCAATCCCCCTACCAATAAACGCCAAGACACCATATGCCTTCTTAACAACCTTATCTACTTGATTCCCAACTTTCAGGGATCTATGCACACATACACCTAGATCCCTCTGCTCCTCCACACTATTCAAAGTCCTCCCGTTAGCCCTATACTCAACACATCTGTTATTCCTACCAAAGTGAATTACCTCACACTTCTCCGCATTAAACTCCATCCGCCACCTCTCGGCCCAACTTTGCAACCTGTCTAAGTCTTCCTGCAAACTACGACACCCTTCCTCACTGTCTACCACACCACCGACTTTGGTGTCATCAGCAAATTTGCTAATCCACCCAACTATACCCTCATCCAGATCATTAATAAATATTACAAACAGCAGTGGCCCCAAAACAGATCCCTGAGGTACACCACTTGTAACCGCACTCCATGATGAATATTTACTATCAACCACCACCCTCTGTTTCCTATCCGCTAGCCAATTCCTGATCCAATTTCCTAGATCACCCCCAATCCCATACATCTGCATTTTCTGCAGAAGCCTACCATGGTGAACCTTATCAAACGCCTTACTAAAATCCATATATACCACGTCCACTGCCTTGCCCCCATCCACCTCCTTGGTCACTTTCTCAAAAAACTCAATAAGGTTAGTAAGGCACGACCTACCTGCCACAAAACCATGCTGACTATCACCTATCAATTCATTACTCTCCAAATAACTATAAATCCTATCCCTTATAATTTTTTCCAACATCTTGCCGACAACAGAAGTGAGACTCACCGGTCTATAATTCCCGGGGAAGTCTCTGTTCCCCTTCTTAAACAATGGGACAACATTCGCTAACCTCCAATCTTCTGGTACTATACCAGAGGCCAACGACGACCTGAAGATCAGAGCCAGAGGCTCTGCAATCACTTCTCTTGCCTCCCAGAGAATCCTTGGATAAATCCCATCCGGACCAGGGGATTTATCTATTTTCAGACCCTCCAGAATATCCTGCACATCCTCCTTATCAACTGTAAAACTGTCTATTCTACTCCCCTGCAACCCAGTGTCCTCCTCAGCTATATTCATGTCCCCTTGCGTGAACACCGAAGAGAAATATTGGTTCAATGCTTCACCAATCTCCTCCGGTTCCACACATAACTTCCCTCTGCCATCTATAACTGGCCCTAAACTTGCCCTAACCAACCTTCTGTTCTTGACATACCTATAGAACGCCTTAGGATTCTCTTTAACCCTATCCGCCAAAGTCTTCTCATGTCCCCTTTTAGCCCTTCTAAGCTCGCTCTTCAACTCCCTCTTAGCCAATCTAAAGCTTTCTAGTGCACTACCCGAGTGCTCACGTCTCATCCGAACATAAGCCTCCTTTTTCTTTTTAACCAACAAAGAAACTTTTTTGGTGCACCACGGTTCCCTAGCCCTACCAATTCCTCCTTGCCTGACAGGGACATACCTATCACAGACTCGCAGTAGCTGCTCCTTGAAAAAACTCCACATGTCGGACGTTCCCAGTCCCTGTAATCTCCTAGTCCAACCTATGTTTCCTAATTCTCTCCTAATAGCCTCATAATTACCCTTCCCCCAGCTAAAACCACTGGCCCGAGGTTCATGCCTATCCCTTTCCATCACTAAGGTGAACGTAACCGAATTGTGGTCACTATCACCAAAATGCACACCAACTTCCAAGTCTAGCACCTGGTCTGGCTCATTTCCCAGCACCAGATCCAATATAGCCTCACCTCTAGTTGGCCTGTCTACATACTGAGTCAAAAAACCTTCCTGCACGCTTTGAACAAAAACTGACCCCTCTAACGAGCTAGAGCTATAACAATTCCAGTCAATATTAGTCAAGTTAAAATCCCCCATAACAATTGCCCTATTACTTTCACTCCTAAGCAGGATTGACTCCGCAATCCTTTCCTCAACCTCTCTAGAACTTTTAGGAGGTCTATAAAAGACTCCCAACAGGGTGACCTCTCCTCTCCTATTTCTAATCTCCGCCCATACTACCTCAACAGATAAGTCCTCATCAAACCTCCTCTCTGACACTGTGATACAATCTCTGACCAATAATGCTACCCCTCCCCCTCTTCTACCTCCTTCCCTACTTCGACTAAAACATTTGAACCCCGGGACCTGCAGCATCCATTCCTGCCCCTGCTCTATCCATGTCTCTGAAATAGCCACAACATCGAAGTCCCAGGTACTGATCCACGCTGCAAGTTCACCCACTTTATTGCGAATACTCCTGGCATTGAAGTATACACATTTCAAACCCTGCTCCACCCCACTTCTGCAATGCCGTGCATTGCAGTCCCCATCCATGCATCCCTCACTTTCAGCCCCACTACTCAGGATCCCTCCCCCCCCCCGAATCAGTTTAAACCTCCCTGCATGGCCTTAGCAAATTTACCCCCCAGGATATTGGTCCCCTTCTGATTAAGGTGTAGACCATCCTTCTCATAGAGGTCACACCTTCCCCAGTACGAGCCCCAATTGCTTAAGTACCTGAACCCCTCCCTCCTGCACCATCCCCTCAGCCATGAATTCAAACCTTCCCTCTCCCTATTCCTCTCTAAACTATCCCGTGGTACAGGCAAGAGTCCAGAGATAACCACTCTGTCAGTCTTGGCCTTTAGTTTCCACCCCAACTCCATAAATCCCTGCCTAATATCCCCTTCCCCTATCCTCCCTATGTCGTGTGTCCCCACATGTACAATAACTTGTGGTTTATCTCCCTCCCCCCTAAGAGTCCTGAATACCCTGTCAGACACATCCCGGACCCCAGCCCCTGGTAGGCAACACACCAACCCTGAGTCCCTACCTTTAGTTCCGACCCTCCTATCTGTCTCCTTAATTGTGGAGTCCCCAATCACAAGGCCCAGTCTTTTACAGCCCCTAACCACCTGAGCTTTCTCACTCGGCTCACCCCCAGAGATCTGCTCTCTATGCTCAGTTGATTCCTCCTCAACTGTAGCCTCCAGCACCGAAAACCTATTATGGAGGGGAACCGCCCCAGGGGATTGTCTTCCCGATTGCTTCTTACCCCTCCTCCTGGCATTGACCCAAGCCTCATTTCTAGGAGTTACTATTTCTCTATAACTCCTATCAACTTCCACCTCCGCCTCCCGAATTATGCGGAGTTCCTCTACCTCCCCCTCCAGCTCCTTTACACGCTCCTCCAGAAGCTGCAATCTAATGCACTTCTTACAACTAAAATCTCCTGAAACACTACTGGATTTCCTCACCACATACATCCCACAGGAGATGCAGCATACTGCCTGAACTGCCATCCCTGAAGCCATTACCAGCAAGAAAAAAGAAAACAAAAAAAAAACTTCCCCACACTTCCCCAACTGTCACTCTCCACTGCAGCCCGAGCAACACTCCCTCACTGAGACACCAACTGTCACACTCAGTTGGGTGGGGTGCTATATCATAGCAGGGCGTGGTGTCATACTGGGGGGGGGGGGGGGGTGAGTCGGGGGGGGGGTGCAGGATGTGATGTCATTGGGTGCGGTGGGAAGGGATGGTGCCCCAGAAATAAAGATGAGCGCAGGGCCCCCAAAAATGCAAGTCCGCACCATTGGATGTAAATGCCAAGCATTCTCCAGACCCGAATCACAGCATGCATTACATGGTACTGCAAGGCATGCCAAGTTGATCAGGCAGCAGCCTTGACAAAAAGGCCTGATTTATTCAGTTACCACTAATCATTCCACAGGCCCTGGCAAACCCACTTCAGAATAATAATGATGACCTGCCTCCTCAGGGTTTCGGCCAACAAGGGCGCAAACATCAAACTGTGCTATTCATTGTGAGGATAACTGCACCGATGATACATCTTCATATACAAGGGCATGAATGGTCAGCTATTGTCTGAAATTTGACTACCCCTTCATGTTGCAGCATTAGCCTGTTGAATTGTACTGATGTGTGATACAGAGGGCAAATCTCCTTGAAACATTTCATCCCACAATACCTTGACTTAAGCAGCAACTAAAGAGGAGATTATGTACTGAACTAAAGTATAAAGTTTATTTATTAGTGTCACAAGTAGGCTTACATTAACACTGCAGTAAAGTTACTGTGAAAATCCCCTAGTCACCACACTCCGGCGCCTGTTCAGGTGAGAATTTAGCATGGCCAATGCACCTAAGCAGCACGTCTTTCAGACTGTGGGAGGAAACTGGAGCACCCGGAGGAAACCCATGCAGAGAGAGGGAGAATGTGCAAACTCCGCACAGACAGAGACCCAAGCTGGGTCCCTGGCACTGTGAGGCAGTAGTGCGAACCATGTAACACCATGCCGCTCTTACAGCACTCCCACTTGTCTGCAAACTCATGCCTGCACTGTTCCATTTATCTGAGCTTGCCACTTAATCTCAAACACTTTTGGCCTTGGAAAGAGCTAATGCTGCATTGAGATGCCTTTTGCTGCTCTCCAGAAGCTATCTGATTGTTTTTGCTCCCTTCCCTTGTCTCTGATACTCTCCATTAATTGTTCCCGTCCCTTTTGATTTGCCATACCCAGTGTTTTCCTTTCTCACTGGAGGTGTCATTCCTCGATTCACTTGAGATTGCACCCAGAGTTGTAAGTCATTATGTAAATGACCATAGACCATAAAATTGTCTGTTATTCGCACTTGAGATTCAGGTGCATGTTGAAGCATCACTAACTAAATTAGAACTGGTTTACACCTGAGGAAGAAAATCAGTCCCACTGTATTGAACACATTTTTCACATTAACAACTGAAAACCTTATCCAAATTCCAGATTCAATTATTTCACCGCTGAATACAGAACCAAAGGAAATACATATTGGGTGAACTCAAACTGTTAAATATATATAAGAACCTGGTCTAGATGATAATCAGATCAGGTGCATAATTTCCTGGAAGAAATATACAATTTAAATTTTTTAGATGTTCCATTAATGCAAGGGTTGCAGCAGAGGATAACAAATGTTCCTGCAATGTTTTAAAACTCAGATACAAAAGATGAGCTCGGAATTATAAGCTTGTTAGCCTGCGTGAGCACTGGGTAGAATTCATAGAAGCATTTCAGGCGATGCAAATAATGAGCCAAGTTCTCTCGACTTTGCCCGCTGCTGGGATTCTCCGGTCCCACTGCAGTGAACAGAGATTTCGCTGAGTGCCAAGTTCTCTGTTCTCGCTGGCAGCGGTGGCGGGGCGCGAACGGCCAGAGAATTCCGGCCAATGTTTACTTAAAGAGTTGTTGGGTCTTAAAATACATTTAGAATGAGTCTTCAAGGCACAGATCGGTTGCAGCTTTTTGGGAAGGTTGTAGCAGGGGATGTTTATTAGAAGGTGTACTTAAAAGTCAGTCACCTAATAGGCTGAGTATTGGCCCTTCAAATTCTCAGTGGCAGAGTATTTAAAGAACATTGAAAGTTACTTCCTGAAGTTATTTTCTGTAAATGGGGTGTTATAGTGGGTACACTAATCATCTTCCTATTTGAATATATATACTAATGTCTTTATGAAGTGTGAGCATGCACAAGTAATGTCATCAAAGTGAGCTTACGCGGGTTATTATTGCAGTCATGAGGAAGCTGCTGCCAGGTTCTGTATCCATGCTGTACTTTTTATTTCATTATTTTGAAGGTCAAGAAGATTAAGCATCAAAATACATCAGTCTACCTTTGTCAAGCTACTACAAGGGGCTACAATGATTGGGCAGAAGGGCGAAAGTCATCACCAGTGTAAAAAAAATAAAAACAGAACTGAGAGATTAATAACTATTCGATCAGATAGTGACTTTTAAGGGGCATCTTGACAAATACATGAATAGGATGGGAATAGAGGGATATGGTCCCCGGAAGGGTAGGGGGTTTTAGTTCAGTTGGGCAGCATGGTTGGTGCAGGCTTGGAGGGCCGAAGGGCCTGTTCCTGAGCTGTAATTTTCTTTGTTCTTTGTTCAGATAGGAATGAGCCAAAATTATTCAATAAACTAAGTGAAAATAAAAGTGAGCTAAATTATTATCCTTAGTACACACAGGAATGTCCAAAACAACATGGTAGAAGTTAGATAGAACAAGGACCATTGGGAGACAATTAACAAAATATCAAAAAATAAAATGAGAAATTGCTGACAAAAAGACTTTTTGTCAAAGCGTTTCATCTTGCACTCAGGACACTTTGCAAGAATACCAAGATAAGAGGAAAAATAACAGCTTACACTGTCTGAGAAGTAAGTGTTGATTGGTTGGCAAGTGGACTCCGATTGGTAGAGGCGTTGCCATGGAGAATGCACCATTTGATGGTGACTGACAGCTAAAAACCAAGCACTGCTTGAAATTTTGACCAGGCATTTTCATTCTGGTCAGGTTATTGCCCAGAGGAATTGAACCAGCGAATGCCTATAACTTATTTTGTTTAGCTGAAGCAGGTGCAATATGTGTACATGTTCTTTCTGTCTGCAAAGAAAAGGGCCCTGTGTATTATTAGCACACTGAGGATTATTCAGCAAATGTTGCCCAATCGTGGAATCACATTTCATGTTGGACACTGTTTTGGGTTTTGCAAGCATGGGCTGGTTGGGTACAATTCCATTTGTGAACAGCAGAAGGTACATACTGTTCGATATGATGCACCAGCCTTTGGGAAACACAACTAGCATTACCATGGCATTGAAATTCATATACCACATAACTCATTTGTGACAGGCAAAATGTATTTTTGGCTTGATGACAGCATCCTTTTAGTGGCGAATATCACTCATGTTGCTACTAGAAGCAGCGAGAAACAACAGGCTTCACTTGTTGCTCAAATGTTTGAGATACTTTGCCCTTCCAAGGGAACCTGAGCTAGACTAGGCACTTTTCAGTGCTGAAAGTGGCAGCCTTAGGCCCATTCATGAGTTTGCGCGATGTACATCATGAAATGTCTGGTTTAAATTTCAGACAAATAACTGTCAGTTGCTTTCAACTCGTGTATTCTCCATGGCAATGTCTTTACCAGTCAGAGCCCACTTACCAACCAATCAGCATTCTTTTCTTGTGCAGTAAAAAAATGTTGATTTCCTTTGCATTGTATTCTTGTGAATGTCCTGAGGGGTGCATCATGAAAAACTTTGACAAAAATGTCTTTTTTTTTCAGCAATACTAAGTTCTGTACTGCTGCCAGACTATTTTAAAGTGAGGAACCTGAATAACTAGAGAGAGATTTTTTTAAAATCAAAGGAGGTGGAAAAGGTAACTAATACTGTGACCATTGTTGCTAGCTATTAGATGGATTTCATATCAAAGAGGCTGTACAAAGTAATTTATATTCACTCATGATCAAGTAGAATGGCAGAACAGGCTTGTAGAGCTGAAGAGCTTGTTTTCATTAGTGTATATGAACATGGTTAAGAACATTTTGTACCAGTGTAAATAATTATGTGATACTTATAATACTTGTCTGGAAACCTTTAACTGAATTTATCTAATTTATTATCCATGTTAACAAGAAATTCAAATAAAAATCACAAGTGACTCCACTCGTTCATAATATTTTACATCAATTGTATGGGTGGTTGGACTGTAGCCAAGGTATTTGCAACAAAGTAAATAAACTGGTTGATGAGGATAATCCAGTGGACATAATCTATTTGGAATTTCAGAAGGTGTTTGATAAATTCCACATACAAGGTTTACAAAGAGGATTAAGGTTCCATTAACTAATTGGATCGAAAATTGATTTAGCAACAGAAAATATAAATGGAGATTATAAACAGGAACATCTGTAGCTGAAGGACAGTAACCAACAGAGTTCCTTTTGGCATAGTTAATTAATGGATTGGGGTGTAAAAGCCAGGAGCTCCAGGTTCAGGTCCCAGCCCAGGGCTTGGTGACCAATGAAAGTGCATTTATAATATGGCCAGATAGGTATCAACTTGTAAATTCTTCCCACATACACCAATAAAACAGAGGTAAGAGCAGGAGAGATTCCTGGTCAGCCAAATGATGGAAAGAAATTGGAACCTCGATCATCATTATCCATAACTCCCGATTCTGGCTGGGGTTATGGCTCTGTGGTCAGACCTGCCTTTGGGCAGAGAACTGAAGAAGAATTAAGATTTTAAACACAAAGGTATGGGAAGGATGAATAACACCATGGTGGCACAGTGGTTAGCACTGCTGCCTTACAGCACCAGGACCCGGGTTCGATTCCCGGGCTTGGGTCACTGTCTGTGTGGAGTTTGTACATTCTCCTTGTGTCTGCATGGGTTTCCTCCGGGTGCTCCGGTTTCCTCCGACAGTCCAAAGATGTGCAGGTTAGGTGGATTGCCCCTTAGTGTCCCAAGATACATAAGTTAGGGGGATTAGCAGGGTAAATATGTGGGGTTACAGAGTAAGCCTGGGTAAGAGTCGGTGGAGCCTTGATGGGCCAAATGGTCTCATAGAATCCCTACAGTACAGAAAGAGGCCATGTGGCCCATCGAATCTGCACCAACCCCAATCCCACCAAAGCCCTATTCCTGTAACCCCACACATTTCTCGTGCTAATCCCCCTGACAGTAGGGTCAATTTAGCATGGCCAATCAGCGTAACCCACACATCTTTGGACTGTGGGAGGAAACCGGAGCACCCAGAGGAAACCGATGCAGACACGGGAAGAAAGTGCAAACTCCACACAGACAGTGACCCGAGGCCAGAATTGAACCTTCTGCACTGTGGGGACTCTATGAACACAGTGAGTTATCAGCAGCATTCTCAATCATTCCTTGTGATTACTGAACAAATATTCAAGGATTCTTTGGTTCTTTGCAAAAGATAAATACATAATTTATGTCCAGATATGTAATAATTGTGCCAGCAAAACACCGGATTGAATCCATTCAAGGCCCTTTTTATGCTAGTAAAACAAGCAGGTAGCAGAGCGTTTTAAAAAAAAACATTAGTTCTGTCAGGACTGAAAACCTTTCAAGATGCAGGACCACTAACTTTACAATAGTTAGTGGTATTGTGATATTTATTCCTATTTATATCTGCAAATACTGCTCATGAAGCACTTTTATAATTGATCGATGATCTTAATAAAAATTGGAGGACCTTTTAATTGTGCTAATTAGGAAAAACAGTAAAATGATGTGATAAATAGAGTGAATTTAGAGATTTTACCAGTTGTGCATACTAGCCACTTAATCAGGCAGCGTCAGGCCTCCAATTAAAGCCCCAATAGGGTGGAAATCCCATCAGGAAGAGCTGCTGGCCAATCGGAGACAACTATCCAGTACTAGCAATGCAACAGGAGCATTGCCCACGGCTAGTACAACAGTGGGGCCTTCAACAGGGATCGCTGATAGATTCCAGGAGAAAGGTGACAGTGGGTGAGATGGGGGTCACAGGAGGGGTCACTGGTGAGGTGGGGGTGGCGTCAGAGGCAAGGGCAGAGGAGTGGCTTCCAGCAGGGATCATCTTTCCTGATGTTGGGTTCCTCGATTGAGCTGAGTGCTCGTGAACTTGGGATCCCCCGGGAGACTGCTTGCAAACCCAGCACGGTTTGTAATCACACCATCCAAACATGACAGGGTTTATTGGCCAGCCTCTGAGGATGGTGAGTTCGCTGCCCAATGCTTGCTGAATGCAGGTGGGTTGAGGTCTTAAAGTGGTCTTTAAGTGGCCACAGAAGGGCTTCAATTGGTTTCTGGGTGGAAAGGCCACCCACAAGCATTTCAACCCTAGACTTGATAGGTGGAAATGGGGAGGGCAACAGGATCTCATTCTTGAACCCTCCCACAAAATCACACAGCAATCTGCCATCCCGCAACACCCTCCCCTGCAACTCCGAACACGCATATGTGTAAATGTCAGAAAGATATAATTACCAATTATTATCCATGGCTTTATAATGTCCACTGGAGAACACAAGAGGTGCCCATCACATTTCAGCCCCTTCCATAGGTGAAAAATAATATATTAGACCAATACTTATTCCTATTTACATCTGCAACTTCTGCTCATGAAGCACTTTTACAATTGATGGATGATCTTAATAAAAATTGGAGGACCGTTTAATTGTGATAATTTAGTTACTTCTCAAATAAGACATAGCAAGATGCTCAATATTACAAAATTTTAAAAACAATGGCTGGGATACCAAAAAAGTCCGAATTTGGGTGGGGAAAGCAATGCTGAGCTTGCCGATGTGGCGGCTTTTTGTGCTATATAGCATGGATAAGCGGCCTCTGATTCACCAACCCTGCCATCACCTCAGTGCTTTGGTGATCCAGCCACAGCAGTTAAAGGCTGCCCCAACACTCAGCAAGAACACCAGGAAACATTCTTCACCAAAACGCACTCCCTGGCACCATCCTGACACCCCTGGCACCCTGCTCAATCCCTGGCCTCCCCCCACTCTGTCACCGGGCAGAGAGCTGCTCCGCTGTGCTCGCCTCAGAGTACTGCTCAACAGGTACACACCTCTGAGACCAGTCGTGCATATTATTCTGATATCACATCATCGTGGGCACATTGGGGGTGATTTTCCCAAAACAAACTAAGTGTCCAACAGGCAAGAATACGGAAGTTTTCATCGCCCGTTTTTTGGGCAGGCTGAGTAAAATGAATTTACGGCACTCTGTGCATCAGGGGATTCACTGCCCAAAGGGCACCACCTCACTGCCCCTGATCTCTGGGGGGTCTCAATGGCCTCTGGTCCCACCAGCGAGGCCATCACACCTGATCCTCATTGAAGGGAACCATACATGATCCCCGCTGGTGTGAACCTCCACCAGCGGGGCAGAAACTTGAGCAAGACCAAGCAATTGAGTCCCGGGCTCAATAAAGAGATGCAGAGCAGTTTTTACGTATGGTAATCAGTCTTGCACTGGTGGAAGCTGATTGCGCTATAAAAATGGATCAGGACGATTGTGACCGGCATCGCTTAAATTTTCTGGCCCGCTACACTACTCGAGCAGCATGGGGGGCTGGAAAAATCGCATCCATTATTTGACATGGGGCATGATTCCAGCATATTGGCATGATAATGAGATGCTAATTATTCCAATGAGGTTCACAACATTGAATGGTGGGATACATGGTCTGCCCCTGACGGGGGAGGGGATGATCACTTCCTGCTTTTATGTCAACTTGACAAACGCGGAGGCAGTGACACAGTGGTATTGTCACTGGACTAGTAATCCAGAGACTCAGGGTAATGCTCTGGGTACCCTTGTTCGAATCTCACCATGGAATTAAAAGTCTAATGATGCTCCTGAAACAATTGTCGACTGTCATTAAAAAAATCTGGTTCACTAATGTTGTTTAGGGAAGGAAATCTGCCATCTTTACTTTGCCTTACCTACATGTGACTCCAGACCCACAGCAGTGATTGACTCTTACATGCCCTCTGAAATGGCCTGGCAAATCTCTCATTTCAAGGCCAATTAGGGATTGGCAGTAAATGCTGGCCCAGCATGTGACAAATGAAAAATGAAACACAACTTAGGCCTTCTGGTGATATCTCCTATTCTCGCTGTCAAATCTGACCAATGGCTGTAATATCCAATCTCCTTGCCTGCCCCAGAACCAGCATGAGAGATACATGGGAGTTAAAAATACAAGAAAGAATATGACCCAACCTTCTCCAAACTCGCCTGTTGGCACTTTTACAGTGGTGTATATTTGGGTGATTGAGTGCCCTGCAGTGGGGAGGCAAGATGTTTAATTAACATAGTTAAGTTTTGTCTTTTGTGCTATTGAAGATCAAGCAAAGAGATTGCTTTGTTCTGTTCATTACATGCTGCTTCCACTGTTTAGAATGTCTTTAGTCCTGTGTTTTTGCATTACCAGGTTGGCACCTCATTGTTAGATATGCTTGGTGCTGCTCTTTTGGCTTGATGCCAATGCTAAAGTGAGGGCAATGCCAGTCTTTAGGTTGAATACAATTCTGCTGCTGCTCTTTAGTCCACAATGCCACATGGATGCCCAGCTTTCAGCTGCTCTATCTGCTCTGAATCTATTCCGTTTAGCATGGCAACAGTACACGCAACACAATAGAATGTATCCTCAGTGTGGAAATTGGACTTCATTGGACTATATGGCTACTCATTCCAAAACTACGATGAACAGATGCATCTGCAGCAGCCAGAATGGTGATGGTGAGGTCAAGCAGTGTTTTCCCTCTTTTTGGTTCTCTCATCGACTATTGCAAGCCAAGCCTGGCAAATATATCCCTCAGTACTTAGCCAGCTTGTGAGTAGCGGTGCTGTCGAGACAATCTTGGTCTTGACCATTGAAGTCCCCACTCAAGAGTACATTTGTCCCCTCGCTACCCTCAGTGCTTCTTCTTCATGGTGTTCAACATGGAGAAGTGCTGATTAATTAGTGGCAAGTTTCCTTGCCCATGTTTGATTTGATGCCATGAAACTTCATTGCATCCAAAGTCAATGTTGAAGCCTCTCAGGGACACTCCCACCCTCAGATATGCTATTGTGCCACTTGCCACCTGCCATTTTTGCTGGGTCTGTCTTGCCAGTGAGACAGGAAATACAGATGGTGCTGCAGAAGTTTGCAACATTGGTTGTAAGGTACAAATCAGTGATAATATGTCACAGTGCTGTTTGACTGGTCTGTGGGTCAGTTCTCCCAATTTTGGGATAAGTATCAGGCATCAGTAAGCAGGACTTTGCAATGTTGAATGGGAAAATGGGAAGGCTGTGCCTTTGTCATTTCTGGTGCAGAGGTTGATGTCCAGTCTGCCCAATTTTAGGACTCTATCAGTACATTTAAGAGCCTGATTTGAAATTTCAGTGCTACTATATGGATTTCCCAGGGGCCAGGAAATCTGGCAGTGAAAGATGGCATGAGCTATTGGATCTCCAAAGTATGTGACTATTCCAGCACCTTTTGTTGGTAAGGAGAAGTCGGTGTGCACCCTCCAGCACTTCAGGGAAGCCTTCAGACTCTAGACTCTGACTCCCCACCTCCCCTCCAGCCTTCCTCATATCGATTGTATTCTTAGCCCAGTCTGATTTCATAGAATCCTAGAATTCCGGCAGCGCAGAAGGAGGCCATTTGGCCCATCATGTCTGCACAAAGTCTTTGACAGAGCATCACATGTATTTACCCTGCTAATCCCCCTAACCCACACATCTTTGGATACTAAGGGGCAATTTAGCTTGGCCAATCCACCTAATCTGCGTATCTTTGAATTGTGGGAGGAAACCAGAGCACCTGGAAGAAAACCATGCAGACGCAGGGAGAATGTGCAAAAGCCACACAGTCAGCCACCCAAGGCTGGAGTTGAACCCAGGTCCCTGATGCTGTGAGGCAGCATTTCCAGCTATTTAATCAGAATCGTGATGGAACTTCAGCCAAAGAGAGCTGAAATGGGCACATTTGGATTGGGGACCACATGATGTCCGTGCATGCTCTACAAATATCAAATGATATCAATGCATAATTATGTTACTAACACCAAACAGAAAATGCTGGAGAATCTCAGCAGGTCTGACATCATCTGTGGAGAGAAAATAGAGCTAGCGTTTCAAGCCTGGGTGACCTTTCATTTGAGCTCATCTTACTAAGCTATTGGTAAGGCGTGAGGCACCAGTAATCATACAGATGATACTAAAGTAATCACAAGATATATGTTCGATATATGTCTCAAATGGCCAATGTCCCATGGTAGGGCAAAGAAACCACTTCAGAGACCAATGAAGATCTTCTTGGAAGTGTGGCAGCATCAACCTTAATGGCAGGGAAAAGCTTACTACCAAGTGTTCTGAATGGTGACAATTTGTCCATCAAACTGCATCATGCTTCGAGTCCCAATGCCTTAATGATGAGGCAGAGCGATGGCAAAGAAGAAAATAAGAAGTGAATCCTGCGGTCGAATCCCACTACCTTGTGGGTCACCCTGCCCCATGTCTGCAAAGGTGTGTGGGTTGAAAGCTGGTCTGTTCAGTCACAAGACCTATGGCAGAAACCTGTGACCCTGAATCGACACCATAATTGAATTTATGCTTCTTAGCACCTGGACTAACAGCAGGGGTGAGTGGAGGGAATAAATACTTATTCAGGGGCAAGAACAAGTTAATGTCTGCTCCTTGAATAAAACACAATGACCCAAAGCTAAATAAATGGAAATTAGTTTGATTATTGTACAAGCCTCCTCATTTATATTTTCTCCAAATATTTGTTGGTCTTGGAGAAAAGCTGTTGATCTTTGTCTGATATTTCCTCTCAGATGTGTTATCGACCATACTAACATTATGAGACAGTTGAAATTATTAAACAGATTAATACATTGTTTTAAAACAAGCACTGAAAATGCTGGAAATTCACCACTGGTTCATCTGCATCTCAAAAGGAGAAAGGTGAACTGGCTTGCTCTATGTATATTTTGGCATTTTCCATTTTTATTTCAAAGTTCTAGCATTAGCAGTTTTTAAAAAATCAAATCATTTCAAATATATTATCACAGAGTTCTGCATAGAGTTTCAAGATCAAACCTATTGCAAGGCAGCATTAACTAGCTGCTTCAGAAAAAATGTATGATGAATGCAGGGGACTAAATCGTCGTATGGAATAAGCGCTTCACTTGAATAATTAAAATATGTAATGTTAGATGCCCATAACACTGATACCCGAAATATTATTGCTGCGATCTGTTTCAGCAATGATAATTTGTTCCATGGGGATATTGATATATTTGGCTGCCCACTGCTTCATTCTTGCAAATAGTGAATTGGTTCACCCATGGGAACAAGTTGCTGAGCAAGTTCGTGTTGTGCCTTGATCGTTTCCTTTGCAGCTGGATTCTTAAGACCAACTTCTGATGCTGATTAATTATAATGTAAGAAAAAAACACTGAACACATTCAAGCGTGTCGTATCAAAAACCTGCAACTAAAATGTTTTAGAAACATAGAAAAACTACAGCACAAACAGGCCCTTCGGCCCACAAGTTGTGCCGAACACATCCCTACCTTCTAGACCTACATATAACCCTCCATCCTATTGAGCTCCATGTACTCATCCAGGAGTATGGAAATCATCCAGGAGTTTTCCCGCCAACCACATTTGGATCTCTGAGAAGGAATGCATACCAGCTAGACAAGTATGAGCTAATTAATTTGGAGAAACCCAGAACACATGGTATCACTTTCAAATTTGAACAAGACCATTTAAGAATAAAATCAGGAAACATTTTATTTACGGAAAAGCTGGAACTCACTCCCCCAAAAGACTTTGGTTAAGTTAATTGAAATTTTGTATAAAATCAAAAACAATCTCAATGATAAAGCAATTAGGGAGACAGTGGTGTAGTGGCAATATAACTGGATGAGTAATCCAGACGGTCAGACCAATGTTCTAGGAACATGAGTTCAAATCCCTCAAGGCAACTGGTGGAATTTAAAATTAATGAAGTAACCTGGAATATAATTTGATTTGATTTATTATTGTCACATGTATTAACATACAGTAAAAAATATTGTTTCTTGCGCGCTATACAGACAAAACATACCGTTCATAAAAAAGAAAATGAGAGAGTGCAGAATGTAGTGTTACAGTCATAGCTAGGGTGTAGAGAAAGATCAATTTAATGCAAGGTAAGTCCATTCAAAAGTCTGACAGCAGCAGGGAAGAAGCTGCTCTTGAGTAAAGAATATAAAGCTAGTCTGAGTGATTTTTTAAAAATTCATTTGTGGGACATGGAAGTCACTGGCTGGCCAGCATTTACCACCCATCTCTGGTTGCCCGAGGGCAATTGAGAGTCAACCACATTGCTGTGGCTCTGGAGTGACATGTTGGCCAGACAGGGTAAGAACAGCAGATCTCCTGCCCTAAATGACAGTGAACCAGATGGGTTTTTCCGACAAGTGACAATGGTTTCATGCTCACAATAGATTCTTAATTCCAGATATTTTTTTGTTGAAATCAAATTCTACCATCTGCCATGGCGGAATTTGAACCTGGGTCCCCAGAGCATTAGTTGAGTTTCTGGATTAATAATCTAGCGATAATACCACTAGGTCATCACCTCTCAAGATTTAACTATCATTGATTGTTGTTCAAAACCCACCTAATTTATTAATGTCATCTTTAGGGAAGGAAATTTATCGTCCTTACCTGGTTTGGCCTATATGTGAATCCAGAACCACAGCATTGTGGTTGACTCTTAATAGCCCTCTGAAATGGCCTAGCAAACCATTCAGTTCAAGGCAATTAGGGGTGGACAACAAACGCGGGTTTGCCTGTGATACCCACTTCCCACGAAGGAATAAATTAATTTCAGAAAATAGACATCCACTTGGTTAGGTCAGTTGTCGAGATGGCTAGAGTGTTGTATAGAATGATATTTTATCAGAAGCAACTGCAGGTTCAATCCCCACACCAACTGAAGCAGTTCATGAAGGTTTGCCTCTTTGCCTTTCCCATGCTTGAAGTGGAGTGGTGCCTCTCACTATATAAAACCAATTGTCTCTGTCTCGATGGGAAAGAGATGATCAAGGTCCTTTATGACTTCAGCTGATTATTATGTGCACTACTACAATGCTACCGTACCTCAAATATAACTATCTCGAATGTGAGATTCATAATAAGCAGAATTAAGAGCAGCAGTGGACTTATCTCCAATAAAGTTTATTGCTACCCAAACTCGTTGCTTCTGATAAAATGTTAGCTCAGTTTCTCTGTCCACAGATGCTGCCAGACCCGTGAGTATTTTCGGCATTTTTTGGTTTTATTTCACATTACTTGAGACTTTTACAACAATGAAAGTGAGAAAGGTTTCATCTTTGGTGGGAGGTCAGGTGTTTCTCGTGTGTCGGTGCAAATGCGATGGGCTGAAGGGCCTCTTCTGCACTGTATGATTATCAACCCAGATGGATGAAGAACCAATAGTCCAAATGCACCAGACTTCTGCTATAGTAAGAAAGAATGTCAAGGTTATCCCATTGTTAGGCCCACTTAGGCATGCCGCTATCCATAGGTATTATCTAGAAACTATTTCCATGGAAAACATTGAGTATATGAATGTGAACGTGCGATGAAATAGTTTGAATTGTCAAAAAAGATGCCACTGATTTCACACTTACTGCCAATGGTGAAGTCCAATTTTTTGAGTTGTTCTTCAGCTTCCTGCGGTACTCCCACACTCTAAGTTAGCACCACAATGTCAAAATCAAACCTAATATCACAACATGTCACAAAATAATTTCAGTACTGTCACATCATTATCCATTACAATAGAACTAAATCGTTCTGTGAAGTTGCATGGTCATGCACGCCAGTTTGCAATGCAATCCCACTGACATACCTGTATAACAAGGAAGATTTGATCTCATTAACCTATCACCAGAAAGCTAGATTAATGAAGACTGATAAATCTGACTATCAGAATAATTATTTGTTGCATAGCACCTAACTCATAAATTGTTGTTATAAATTGAATATAAAGATCAACTCATTCATACAAAGGTAAAATTCCCTCTATTTCATCCTCTTTTGACTCATAACTTTAGGAATGATGCTAAAGGTATGTTCAAACTGTGACCAAAAAAGATGATGGGCAATTGTTCCAAAGCCTCTACAATGTTATTATACACCAGCAGCTTGTAGGTAAACAGGAGATGCAAGCTGATGATTCTTTTCCTTTACTGGAACTGAGGCTGGATATTTAGTGTGGGAAATTCCAAGCACAAATCTGTATTGTGCTAAATTTGTGCTTTTAAATTTATTTACAAGAAGTGGGCATAGTTAACTAGGCTGGCATTTATTGCCCTTCGCTAATTGCTTGAGAAGATGGTGAGGAGCTGCCTACTCAAAGCGTTACTATCCATGTGGTACAGGTTCCCCCCATGCTGTTGGGGAGAAGTTCCAGGATTTTGTAACAGTGACAGTGAAGGAATATGTCCAAGTCAGGATGGTGAATGACTTGGAGGGGAAGCTCTGGGTGATGGTGTTCCCATGTGTCTGCTTTACTGCTTCAACGTGCTGTATTGAGATCAAGAACCCCAAAAGAATGGGTTTCACTCACATCCTGCCAAAAGTCATGGCAGGACCTAATTACTCTTTGTTGTCTCTTTTTCATGATCCGAGCCAGCTGGATTGAGAGACTGAATGATAGGCAGTTCAATATTCAGCACCAGGCCATGGCAAGAGATCAGAGAGGAGGGAGAGAGGGACTGGAAAAATTGGTGATGGAGCAGATGGGAGGCCTTGGGACATTTGGGTGGAGATCAAAGGCCTCAGGAGGGAAAGATCAGAGGCATTGGCATGGAACATTAGAGGTGTTATGGAAGAGATTGGAGATGTTGTACAAAAAAAAATCGAAAGAAATTGGAAGCCTCGTCGGAGACATCAGGAGTTAGGTGGAGGGGAGATTATAAGGTGGGCAAGTCCAAAGAAGGTGAGTGGTTGAAGCAGGGATCATCTTCACACACAAGTGCTGAGTGGGTGATCCATCTCTGTCTCTTCCTGAGATCTTTATCATCACAGAAGCCAGAATATAGAGGTTCAATTCACTCCACATGATTTCAAGAAATGGCTAAGTGCACCTGACACAGCATGTCTAATGGGTCCTGACAATATCCCGGCAGCAGTGCCGAAAGCTTGTACTCCAGAACTAGCCGTGTCTCTAGCCTAAGTACACCTACATCGTTGGCATCTATCTGACAATCATAGAATAGGATACAAACACAATGTGAAAGATTTCCCAGATATATCCTGTCCACAAAAAGCAGAGCAAAGGCAATCTAGCCAATTACCACCCCATCAGACTACTCTGCAAGTGATGGAAGGTTTCATTTACAGTGCTATCAAGTGACACCTTCTCCCCAATAACTTACTCACTGATGCTCAGTTTGGATTCTGCCAGGACCACTTGGCTGCAGATATCACTGCAACTTTGTTCCAAACAGAGAGCTGAATGCGAGACATGAGTGAGAGTTTTTGCTTTTGGCATCAAGATTTGACTGAGTCTGGCTCAAAGGAGCCCGAGTAAAATTGAAATAAATGGGAACCCATTCACTGGTCAAACCTAGCATAAAGAGAGATGATTGTGGTTTTTGAGACCAATCTTCCCAGCCCAAGAACATTGCTGCAGGACATCCTCAGGGTAATGTACTAGGCTCAGCCATCTTGACCTGCTACATCAATGACCTTCTCTTCATTGTAGGCTCAACAGTGAGGATATTCAATGATGATTTCACAGTGACCAGTTACTTGTGCAACTTTGCAGTCAATGGAACAGAGCATCTCTACATGCAGCAAGACCTTGAAAACATTCAGGATTCGGCTGATACATAGCAATCAACTTTTGCATTAACAAAGGGTCAGGTAATAACCATCCATAATAACAGAATGTGTTCCTGATTTTCAACAGGATTTCAATCACTAAATCCCCAACTATCAACATCCTGGGTTTCATCATTGACCAGAAAGTTAACTAGGTGGACTACATGAATATTGTGGCTACAAGAGCAGGTAAGAGGCTGGTTATTCTGCAGCAGAGAACTCACCTCTTGACTTCCCAAAGCCTGTCCACTATGTAGAAGGCACAAGTCAGGAGTGCAATGGAACAGTGTGGATCCAACAGCACTCAAGAAGCTCAACATCATTCAGGGAAAAACAGGCTACTCCACTTTAATCATTCCTTTCCTCCAACATAAGTGGTGTATGCAGTGTGTATCATCTACAAACTGTATGGTAGCAACTCACCGAGGCTTCTTTGATATAATCTTCCAAATCCATAATCTCGACCAGCTAGAAGGATACGAGCAACAGCTGCATGGGAAAACCAAAACTCTATCCTCTCCCAAGTCATACACTGACTTGACTTGGAAATATATAATTGTTCCTTCACCGTCACTGTATCGAAATCTCGGAACTCCCTCTCTAACAGTATTCTGGGTATACCTACACCACAGGGACTGCAGTGGTTCAACAAGACAGTTCAACACTACCTTCTCAAGGGCAAGCAAGGATGGCAAATAAAGGTTCAGCTTGCCAGCAATGACCACATTCTGTAAATGTAAAAAAAAGTGGAAAACCATTTACTGCCTAGGTACACCTGGCTTGCCTTCTATTAGCCACTAGGTTTTCTGAGGCCTGGAAAACATGGTTAAATTTAAAATATGTGGCACGTAGCCTTATCAAAATACTAAAAGGCCAAACTAATTCCTGGGTGGGTTATTTGCCTGTAATCCCTCTCTCCCCTCAATTAAAGCAAGAAATGAGTGGTTTGCACAAAGCTTTAGATTTTTTATATGTTTTACATGCCACCTAACTCAATATACACACAATATTGTGGGTATCAAAATCCTCGCCCAAACTCTATAACACCTTCTCCACCACCTCTCATGATATTTCAGGTCAGTAACCTTTGGTCAGACCAAAATTGTTAAAAATGTAACAATTTCTAGCCAAGTACAGAGGGATGGAAGGTCAGGGAAGAGGTGGAGGGAACAATGAGAGATGAAAGTGACGAAGGCATAGTGGATAGCCAAATCATTATCATCATCTGTTGTCCATAAGAAATAGGAACAGTGTCTATGATCTGAAAGTATTGAAATCGATGGTACATTCAGAAGGTTGTAAAATGCCTCAAGCTTCCTATGAATTTCTGCGGAACAGTGTAGGAGGCGGAGAACAGGATTAAGATGGCAGGCAAGCAGAATCTCAGAGTAACACTGGAGATGTTCAGCAAAACAATCACTCAGTCTTAGCCTCCCAGCTATGGAACGTACCGCAGCATGAGCAGCAAATACTCTATGCTCAATTGAAAAAAGTACAAGGAAAGCACAGCTTTACTTGAAAAGGAGTGTTTCGGACCATAGGAGGGAGTTGATGAAAGGGCAGGTCTTGTGCCTTCTGCATTTGCATGGGAAGGTTCCAGGGGATGGAGAGGTGTTGGGGATGATGGAAAAGTGGATAAAAGAACATAAGAAATAGGAGCAGGAGTAGACCAGTAGAGTACAGGTACAACACTGGCATCTATCCAACAATGTGGAAAATTGCTCAGGTATGTCCTGTACACAAAAAGCAGGACAAATCCAACCGGGCCAATTACTGTCCAATCAGTCTACTCTCGATCATCAGTAAAGTGATGGAAGGGGTCATCAACAGTGCTATCAAGCAGCACCTGCTCAGCAATAACCTGCTCAGTGACGCCAAGTTTGGGTTTTGCCAGGGTCACACAGCTCCTGACCTCGTTATATCATTATAGCCTTGGTTCAAACATGGACAAAAGAGCTGAATTCCAGAGGTGAGGTGAGAGTGACACCCCTTGACATCAAGGCTGCATTCGACTGAGTGTGGCATCAAGGAGCCCGAGCAAAACTGTAATCAATGGGTATAAGGGGGCAAGCTCTCCACTGGTTGGAGTCATACCTGGTATATAGGAGGATAGTTGTCGTTGTGGAAGGACAGTCATCTCAGCTCCAGGATATCTCTGCAGGAGTCCCTCAGGGGAGTGTCCTAGGCCCAACAATCTTCAGCTGCTTCATCAATGACCTTCCCTCCATCATAGTGTCAGAAGTGGGGGTGTTCACCGATGATTGCACAATGTTCAACACCATTTGTGACTCCTCAGATACTGAAGTAGTCCATGTTCAAATGCAACAAGATCTGGACAATATCCAGGCTTGGGCTGACAAGTGGCAAGTAACATTCATAGAGTCATAGAGTCATAGAGGTTTACAGCATGGAAACAGGCCCTTTGGCCCAACTTGTCCATGCCGTCCTTTTTTTTTAAAACCCCGAAGTTAATCCCAATTGCCCGCATTTGGCCCATATCCCTCTATACCCATCGTACCCATGTAACTATCTAAATGCTTTTTAAAAGATAAAATTGTACCCACTTCTACTACTACCTCTGGCAGCTTGTTCCAGACACTCACCACCCTCTGTGTGAAAAAATTGCCCCTCTGGACACTTTTGTATCTCTCCCCTCTCACCTTAAACCGATACCCTCCAGTTTTAGACTCCCCTCCTTCGAGAAAAGATATTGACTATCTACCTTGTCTATGCCCCTCATTATTTTATAGACCTCTATAAGGTCACCCCTCAGCCTCCTACGCTCCAGAGAAAAAAGTCCCAGTCTATTCAGCCTCTCCTTATAACTCAATCCATCAAGTCCCAGTAGCATCCTAGTAAATCTTTTCTGCACTCTTTCTAGTTTAATAATATCCTTTCTATAATAGGGTGACCAGAATTGCACACAGTATTCCAAGTGTGGCCTTACCAATGTCTTGTACAACTTCAACAAGACATTCCAACTGTATTCAATGTTCTGACCGATGAAACCAAGCATGCCGAATGCCTTCTTCACCACTCTGTCCACCTGTGACTCCACTTTCAAGGAGCTATGAACATGTACCCCTAGATCTCTTTGTTCTGTAACTCTCTCCAACACCCCACCATTAACTGAGTAAGTCCTGCCCTGGTTCAATCTACCAAAGTGCATCACCTCGCATTTGTCTAAATTAAACTCCATCTGCCATTCGTCAGCCCACTGGCCCAATTGATCAAGAATTGATTCGTGCCACACAAATGCCAGGCAATGACCATCATAATAAGAGACACTCTAACCACCGCCCCTTGACATTCAATGGTGTAACCATCACGGAATCCCCTACTGTCAACATCCTTGGGGTTACCATTGACCAAAAACTCAACTGGATTCACCACATAAACAGTGGCTATAAAAGCAGGTCAGAGGCTAGGAATGCTGTGGTGAATAACTCGCCTCCTGACTCCCCAAAGCCAATCCACCATCCACAAGGCATAAGTCAGGAATGTGATGGAATACTCCCCACTTGCCTGGAGGGTGCAGCTCCAACAACACTCAAGGAGCTTGACACCATCCAGGACAAAGCAACCCGCTTGATGGCACCACATCTACAAATATTCACTCTCTCCACCACCAACGCTCAGTAGTGACAGTGTGTACTATCTATAAGATGCACTGCAGCAATTCACCAAAGATCCTTAGACAGCACTTTCCAAACCCATGACCACTTCCATCTAGAAGGACAAGGGAAGCAGATAAATGGGGACACTACCACCTGCAAATTCCCCTCCAAGCCCCTCACCATCCTGACTTGGAAATATATCGCCGTTCCTTCTCACTCACTGAGTCAAAGTCCTGGAATTCCCTCCCTAACGGCATTGTGGGTCAACCCACAGAACATGGACTACAGCAATTCAAGAAGGCAGCTCACCAGAACCCTCTCAAGGGCAACTAGGGATGGGCAATAAATGCTGGCCAACCAGCGATGCCCATGTCCCATGAATGAAGAAGAAAAAAAAGACCAATTGGCCCTCTGAGCCTGCTCCACCATTCAACTAGATCATGGCTGACCCTCTACTTTGGTGCCATTTTTCTGCACTATCCTCATATCCCTTGAAGTTTTTGATATTAGAAATCTATCAATCAATCTAAATCCTGAACATACTCAACGACTGAGCCTCTGAAGCAGAGAATTCCAAAAAATTCACCACTCTGAGGGAAGAAATTCTTCTTCATATCAGTCCTAAATGTCTTGCCTCTTCTTCTGAGACACTATCTCCTGGTTCTACAGCCCTCCACACCCCTGCTCCACCTACTCCAACCTACCTAACCAGAGGCAACATTCTTCTTGCATCTGCCCTGTCAAGCCTATATGAATTTTGTACTTCTGAATGAGATCACTTTTATTCTTTATAAACTCCAGAGAAGAAAGGCCCAATAGTCTGGTGAACCATTGATGCACTCCCTCCATAGTAACATATCTTGCTGAGGTAAGGAAACCAAAACTTCACACAATGCTCCAGGTGCAGTCTCACCACAGCTCCTATATAATTGCAGTAAGACATCTGCACTCCTATACTCAAATCTTCTTGTAATGGTGTCACAGAGCAAATAGACCCTTTTGAATGCTGTACGAGAAAGCGAGGGAAAGGGAAGATGTATTTGATGATCGCATCATGCCGGAAGTGGAAATGGTGCAGGATGATTCATTAAATAGGCTGATGGAGTGGAAGGTGAAGACAAGTGACATCCTATAGCAGTAGTGGAAGAAAGGAGAAGAAGGGAGAGTAAAAGAGCTGAAAATGCATTCCGAGCACCTGTGATAGAAATACAGAAACTGCAAGGATGGAATAGAATTCTTCCAGGAAGTAGAGTGGGCAGGTCTGTGTCAGCAGGCTTAATATGGGGCTTTGACTGACAACCTATTCCTAGAAGCAGAGAGAGAGAAGTTACGGAATGGAAAAGAAGAGTCCAAGAAGGGGCAGAAGTTGTGGAAATGCGTTTCATACAAGGTAATCTGGTTTTTTTAAAGTGAGCCTGATAATGTCGTAGAAAGATTCCTTCTTTTGTTGACAATGTAATAACCCTCATTTGAAGATGCAGGAGACAATGTTACACTGTGTCACAGAAGATAATAAATAATAGTTAAGATGAATTTGAGTCTATGAATACCTTGAGAAAAGTGTTGTAGAAAAAAAAACTATCATATATTACACTGCTATTGAGTTCATTTCAGCTCATTTTCTCTGCAGCAGTAATTTTATACCCAAACATGCCAAGTAACCGTCAGGACAAAGTCATTTCTCATTTCTCCAGAGGATCTGAAATAATATAAGGTCAATAATCGTGCTACTCCTTCTGGCAAACAAAGCTGTCTTCTCACCTTTCACTGATGGTCTCTCTTATCCCCTAAAAATCTCCATAAAGTTTTCACTCCTACTCCTATACTTCAATATTGGTCTTGATCTTTCTCAAATTAAATCTGATAGCAAGTATCAGTACTAAGAAGCTGTACAAAGTGAGCATATGCCTGCAGCTGGAAATACATTTTACTTTGCATATTGCAACTAATATTATGTTTTTTCAAGTCATACGATGTTAGTTTCAGTTTCTGTCGGCTGGGCTACCAAAAATATTTATAAAAGATCATTTTCCAGTAAAAGGTCCACCTCTTTCTCACCTTCACACTGCAAACAATGTGGGATCATCACCATCCTCCAGCAATATTAAATACCATGGACAGAAAACAAACCCTGACCACTGCATTATCTGGAGCAAAGTTTCCGTAAAACCTCATTACAAAACATGCAAATAATTTGGAAAACTAGAATATCCTTTTTCTAAAAGCGCGTATTTGATTCGGACTGCCAGATGCACTATTTTATGATTATGAATGGAGTTTGGGCACAGTCAATTATTTGCCATTTAAGTAGAATATATTGCTAGTGTGGCTCTGGAATATAAATGCAATTAAAATCAACACAATAAAATATGCTGACTACCAATTGATAATGCATAACTGAAACTTTTTCAGAGATACCATCAGTAGAAAAGCAAGGGCTGAATTGTAATGGTTTTGAAGAATGAGAAAATGCAATCACTTCAACCTCATGACAAGGAAAATAAAATGCTGCATTAATAATTGGTAATTAAAAGGATATCAAAAGGTTGGTTGGGATGTTTTTCCATAGCAGTTTGTGCTGCTGTTTGTAGCGGCAATTGTATCTTTACAAGCAAAAATATCTCTTAAAATGTACATTATACCATCAACCCAAAACTATATCGCAAAATTTCACAAATCAATGGTTTAAATATTTCAGTGAGTATTATGGTTGTACCAAATTGGAGTTCAATTGGAACTCTGCCAGCGTTAAATTACCAAAAGAACAATATTCTTTTGATATTGTCGATATTTTATAGAAAATTCCTGAAATTCAAACATTTCATTTTTAAAAATTAATAATATTAATCAGCCACTCTCCCCTACCTTCCTCTTGGATCTCTCAAGCCATGCATACTTTACCAGCCAAAATAAAGCAAACCCATTTTCTAGGTTTCAGCCAATGCTGTGCAGAGTTTGACATGAGAAGAGAATGAATGTGGTTCAGAATGGGTTTCCTCTGACTCCCCCTTTATTTCTGAGAGGAAGCATGATGCATTGTACCTCTTACTGATGACACAGTGAGAATGGTAAACCTTCACAAGGGTATCACAAGTACATACTCATGTTTTATCCCTCGCACAAGCACTCATGTTAACAAGTACCAAGATAACAATATTGTAAAAAGGGTCCAGTGTACTTGTTTCGAGAGGAGAAAGCTTAATCCTACCAGCTCTCTTTTGGCTACTTCAAGTATTTTCCTCCATATCATTTTTTTATTCACATGCTGAACTAACTTGAAACATTTTAACCAACAAAGCAAACCCATCTTTGTGTGGAAAATTGTGGCAAATAAATCAAAGTTGAATATAATTGTATAAAAATAAATCCAAAAAATAGATTATTAGAAATCAATATTACTATACTGCATTATAAAAGAATAATCATAAGATTTTCTCACTATACCAGGAATCATGTTCTGTTGAAAACTTCTTGGTATATCATGTCACCTAAGGTCAGCTGTATGACAAACTCTTCAGTAAAGGTAAAGTCCCATAGTCTCAGATGACCATTGGCTGATCTCTCATTTTGAGGTAGAGAGCTGACTGGCAGTGATTTAACCTGACGATCACCACACCTCAGGCAAGGGGCAAGCTGGGCCTTCATGAATAACCTCAGCTGGTATGACAATTGAACCCGCACTGTTTGCATCGCTCTGCATCACAAACCAGCTGTCCAGCCAACTGACTTTTCAGTAAACAACATAGAAACACAAAATATACTGGATAAGTGACTGGGATTTACTGAAGAACATACTCCATGATTGAAACAGACTGCAAAATCTCGTATCTTATATAAGGACTGTTTAACCCTCTTCAGTCTTTCCTCCACCATTTTTGCTTTTAGTCCATATGGTATCCGTGACATCACTCAGAATCCATAACGAACATTGAATTCTGTTCGATGTTGTTTATCTTCTGTTCTTCATTATATAAAGCATGGTCATGAACTGGATTTTTCTATTCAGGACAACAACATTATAAATTTGGGTTGTATGTATGCTGCATTTTTATATCTGAACAAAGTTTGATAATGCAACATGTCAGAGCAGGTAACATGAAGGGTGACTGCTCCACAATGTATTCTTTCAGTTCTTATGATCTAAATGTAACTTCAACTTTTAAATAAGATTTGTATCTTGGTCCTCATTAGAATTGCAGAAAATCTAATGAGGGTGAAATTCACCTGTGATGGGTGGATGTGATATGGGAGGTAACTGATCAGGCCATTCATTCGGCAATTGTGTAGCATTCCTCCGAATCACTGGAATGGAAAAGCAGGGGAAGCAAGATAAATAATGGACAGCAGCTCTACTACCTCCCATTTTGCATTCTCCTCCCTCTGAAGTTGAATTTCACCCTTAATGAATCAAAATTGTACTCCATTTCAGAATGAATGAGTATATGAGTTTCATAAATTAAGAAAAATGGTTTTTGTGCAGCAATTGAGACTGTATCATTATACCAAATTATAGGGTGCTTGGAATCGTAACTGCAATAATCTTGACTCTTCAAACTCGATGCATCTGTCATACCAGCCTTTGAAATAGATGGATACCCAACACATCACATAACCAGCTCTTTAGTTTATTTGCATATTGTTATACATCCAACCACATTCTACTTCCTTCAATGGTTTTTGCACAACTCTATTTTTCCAATTTTCTTTCTTGGATTTTAGCCAGCTGTTCACCTCTAACCCGCAAGTTCCTACTGGACTTCTGCAAAATGTGTGAGCATTCCAAGGAAATTCATCTTTCCTGTGCCTCGGTGTAAATTTCTGATACAGAGAGAACAGTAAATAATGTTGGTTAGAGGGAGTTCTCCTCCTGCTGGGTGCAGCTTTGAACTCTCGCCCACACTATGGCTTCAAAGTATCAACGACGTAGCTTTACAATAGGTCATTCGGAACTCAGAGGCAGGAACTCAATGTTATATTTTTAGAAATCAGTCCTCCATAAAGACTAAAGATTGTTTCCCTTACCCAATTCTTTCAACACATTCCACCATTCAAACCACATACCATTGGGCAGCACTTCAGGTGCAGTTTCCATAATAATACCTAATCCTTCAATTACTCCTCCCAGGGATGCTTATCTACGAACCACATTAAATTAAAATGTAGCAATTGGTGCAATTTTGATTGACAAGATATAAAATCAAGGCAATTCCACCAACCAGGCAAAAGTAAAATTCTGGTTGTCTGATTGAATCTGGGACTTATTGTCAGGTAAAGTTATTTCAGGGCACAAATATAAACATTCGAACATTTTCCTATGACTTCTCCAAATATATTTTTCTTGGTTCAAATCTTTTACTTAGATCATAAAGGCAAATTTTGCCACTTCTTCTCCTGAAGGTTACATTTCAACAGTTATCTCTCAACCTTTGATATCAATTCTGATAAATTGCCATCCAAAATATAGCTTAATTTATGTTAAACTAGCTAATAATATCAGAGAATACTCAGTAGCTTACACGTACCTTACATTTTACTAATCTATTTTTCATCCCATCCTTCTATTTCCTATATACCACTTGGATATCATGTTGTTCTGTGTCTATCTTTCTAAACAAGACTGTACTATCACAAATCTAGCTATATTTAGGCTCCCCATTGATTTTGCTGTTAGCTTATGCAATACATTACCCTCATGCTTTATACACCTATTGCCTTTCCTACATAACACAGAAGTGGTTAACTTCCTAACTGTCAAACGAATAAAATCTAGAGGCAAAAATTGCCATGATCTTATATTAAACTACCATCTGGTAATGCCATGAGACGATTGAATTTAAAAAAGGGAACCCCAGTATCTTTGCTGAGAACGCCACTGGGAATATTGATAGTGACAGTACCTTAGCAGGAAAAGAAAATGTTCAAAATCAATCTATCCACCCAGGCAAGAGAATACAAGTTAGCCAAAGCTGAAAGTGATCTATGGAGAGCACTGCGAGAATAATTCTTGCTTTTTGCCTTTGGCTCCACGTCCATTAGAACTCTAAATGTCACCCATGATTCAGAAAAAAATAGGAATTATAGACATTTTCTGTGAGCGAGGTTACTTTTATTTTGTAATTTACAGAACTCGGGCATAATAACTCCTCAGATAAGTATATAGTGGCATTTAAAATTGAAGGAGTTATTTCCTGGATTGCCACTTCGCTGTTTTGTATTAACCAAATCAACACTTAACATAATTGACTTAAGGGCGGTTAGAATTTCAATGGGGGATTACAAAGTCTACCCTGCCTCGATATTTACATAGCACACTCTGAACGTCTAAAATCTGGAAAACAAACTTCATCCACCCATGAACCCATTGAACCTTATTCTAAAATATATTGCATACACCTCAGGCGAACATGATCAAAACAACATTATCTTGTTACAATATTTAAATACCCTTTCAATCAAAAAAAAGTTTAAAACACTTATTTTTCATACTTGACCACGGAATTTCTGTATTACTGTTGGTCTGAAGCATCAGTTTTAAGGAGCTTTTGTTTAAATCCTTTTTTTTTAGAATGTTAGTATGGGCAATTTGTCACCAATATTCAGGAAGCCTGGCATCATTCATGAGAATGTGAACGCTCCTTCTATCTGAGCTCAGGTGAGTAAACGCCTCTTCTTCCTGCTCTGCTGGGTGTCATTGTCAGAACTACCCTGCAGGTAACAGGGCAACTCGGCTGAAGGGGACTGACCAGCGCCTCCTCCCACCGTCAGCAACTACAACTGCAGCATTCCTTAAAAGTTAAAAAGCTGCTGACCGAACCGGCAGAGACCGAGGCAGTCTGCGGGCGCGGGGATGGGTTTACTCGGTTTCAACTCGGTTGTGCAGTCGCACACTGTAAAGAACGTAAAATCGCAGAACCAATGCAAATACTGAACCCACTCGGGGCATTGGTCTTATTCCCGGAGTCAACAGTGGTGTACACCTAACTGATCAAAACTGCTTGCTAAGTTAACAAGTCACAAACACACCGACATGCCAACAACGCTTCATTCAGGAAACAGAACATGTCATCAGCGAGTGGAGTGGCTGGAAGTGCCAAGCTAGAAATTGCCATATTACCACCCCATTGGTGCTGCTGCAATTTGCATCGACATTAAAATGAGCAAGTAGCATTTTAAAGTTTAAAAAAAACCACTTCAATGCGTATGGCATTTAGTTTTGCCAATCTGTCATTTATCTGCAGAAATAGACAAAAAAACACATCTACTGTAAAATATAGCAAAAAGAGTGTAACTCTCCTTTCCCATATAAAGAATAGATCAGTTTTTCAAGGGGTTCAGTTTAAAGATATATTTCAGTTCTAACTTCATTGAGGATTTTACAGCATGCAGCATTATTTGGAACCCTGAGTCAAGCAGGTTCCTCTAAGTCGGAATATGTGACATATATTGTGTAGATGTCACCCGCAAAACAAAGTGCATATGTAATCCGGTCATAATGGTACATCCATCCACACTCACTCATTGATGCAGACCGTCCTAAATAATAAAAGTACTGCAATGGGCCAGAAACCATATCTTAGGTCCATTCATTGCACAACTCGGGTCAACAGGAGCGAGCATGAAGCTCTATAAATAAATAACAATTTTTAAAAAAACCCACAAGACAGATGCCCGCATCGATCTAGAGGACTCGATTGCTCCCTTGCACTGCTTCGGGAGAGGGAGGAAGATTGCAGTTTCAGCACTTCGTATTGCAGGATAGCGCAGAGCTTGGGAAATGATGGCAAAGCCCTGGCAGCTGCCAGGGAAGGAACCCTGTCTGAAAGTATGCCCCGCTCTGCGCCTTCCTCTCCCTCCCCTCAGCTCCGGGACTCTTGAGCGCCCGGCCCGCCTGAGCTTCTTCTTTTGCCCAAGTGCTGCTGATGTTGTCTACTTACGGGATGCTGCTGCCGCTGCCAGCCCCACGCCGCCGCCGATGCAAATCCAGAAGAGCGCCGTTATCCTGCGCAGGAGGAGCCCCAACATGGTCCAGTTCGTTCAGAAGCGGCTGGCAAATAGAACCGAAACACGGGCACAACTACAGGGTGACAGCAGCTTCTTGTCAGTCTGGTGTATCAGAGTCAAATGGGGGGGGGAAAAGGTTGCTGCCTGTGAGGCGAGAGCCTGCTGCTCTCTCTCTGCCTCTCAGTCTATGATTAAAATCCTGCTTCCTGTATATGTATGTGTGTGTGTGTAAGTGTCTCTCTCCTCCCCTCCCAGCCCAGCCCAGCCTGCAGCCCGCTCTCCCTCCTCTCCCCTGTTTTTGCACCGACTGCTGCCACCCACCTCACTGCTCAGCACATCCACAGCGGCCCACTCAACCCCGCCAGCAGCAGGGGAGCCCAGGGCCACACTGCTGCCCCTTTCTCCCCGCAGGGTGGCCTGACTTTCTCCCTCTTATCTCCTCAAACAAATTTTCATCCTCTTCACACACTGCCAGCAGATAGATTGGAAGCCAGGTGTAGTATTACAGTCTATTCCTCTCCTCTTTCTATCTCTCCCCCCCCCTCTCCAGGCGGCAAATGGTATCGCCCTCCTCTCCTCCCCCCTCCCCCTCCGGAGAGATGAAAGCGGAGCGCCGCTCCTACACCCCCCCACCCCCCCCCAAAGAGATGTCCGTGCGGTCCTACCGCCCGCCCATCCTCACCCAGCTACCAGCTGATTAATATTTGACCGCAGTGTGTTACTGCATAGATTTCCTGGCTGCGTTCAGCCTCCCCGCACATCCAGATCAGGGAGAGGGGGTTTGGAATCAAAACACACAGAGCAATATAATGACTGCTGACTGGGGAAGAGGGGGAAAGATGCCCAGCCGAAAACAAGTTCGACACACACAGTTTTGATACATCGGAATGCATTTTCCAGTTTTTGTACACGCATTGCTCCAGCTGTAATGAAGTATTAAACATGTGGCTGTGTTTCAGAGGTTTCCCATCGGGGGAATGGCGCATTTCAAATGTTTTTAAAAAAATTATAGCGATGGGTAACGCTCAAATTAGCATGTGATGGAAGTAAGGAGCTGTGTTTGCTTGTGTTACATTATCTCTCACATTGGGAAATATAAAGGTTTGAAACAAGGATGGAGATTGAAAGCAGTTTGGATTTACACTCAGTGTTTTACAGCATTGACGTCAGCCTCCTGCTCGATTTGTAAGTTTCTGGGAGTTTGTTACAAGCTGGGACAGCACCGAAAGAGATAGAGATTGTCCTGATTTCATTCAAACAGCCCCTCACCACCGAGAGCTCCTTCCACTTCAGGAGTGGATGTTACTTTACTGGATTACGGGTGACTCCGACTTCTCAAAGTCCACACAAAGCATTTAAAATCAAATGATAAACCGCGTTTCTTTCTTGTTTATTTTTAATTATCTCGTGCATGTGCTCCCCAGCTTCACGCAGTTTATTTGTTTTTAGGAAATGATGAAACATCACCAAAATACTAACATGCATTTGGTCAATACATTCCGCTCCGGTGGTGAGCTGAGCAAAGACAGTCAAAGGGGCATTGGCTTCATGAGCAAGTGTTAAGCCACTGATCAAAATACAGATGAAAAGCCGTTGACCTGAAACGTGAATTCTTCTCTCCATAGATGTTGTCTGACCCGCCGAGTATTTCCAGCAATTTCTCTGCTTTTTATTATTTCAGATTTCCAGCATCCGCAGTATTTGGTATCATGGCCTGGACACGACGTTCTTTGCTTAATTAATTATTTGCATTTTCAGATCCCATGGTGTCTTGCTATTTAATATTTTAGAGATTACTGATTAAAAATGACCCATTAAATTGTAACCCATCTTAGAACAGTATTGGTCTGTTATCGGTTGTAGGGTGTTGGATACCATTCGGTAGGTCCTAATGAACTTCTTATTGTCTTAAGTAGGTTAGCTGTATGTATTTATGAACAACAAGAACAATGTACATATATACAATAAAACATTCAAACTAGGGGCTGTCTCTATACGTGCTTGTCCACAGGGCTCTGATCAACACCAGGCTGACCCGCAAGGTGTGGGTCATGTGTTCTCCTGCATCACTGTGTGGAAGGTACTGTACTGAATCCCACTTTTATCGAAGTTGTGCCAGACTTTTAAACTACACCACCCCCAATGTATTTCCAATGTAATCCAATCCAATGTATTTACGCTATTCTACTTTAACCTATTACTTGACATTATTATTATACCCCATCTACCTTCTTCAAGTCTCTGAGTTGACATTGTTATTATTACCCCATCTCCCTCCTTCAAGTCTCTGAGTTTCAGTGGCTCAAGCAAATTGAAGGCCTTATAACCCTTCCATATCTCGTGTAGCTTCTGTTGTTGCAGATAAACTCTTGATATGGAGGTTGTTCTGGCATCTTCTTCGATGCCACTGTACTGTGAGAATGGACAGACTAGACTCCTTTGGTTTCTCTTGACTGCACCCTCTGGGGTGCCAACCACGTAGGACTGAGGTTGATCATTGTCCTTTCTGATGATAATTCCCTCTCTCTCAGTCTTTTGACAAAAGTTGGCAAATTATGTTCCAGTTATATAAAATGTTGGTTAGGCCACATTTGGAATACTGTGTCCAATTCGGGTCACCACATTACCAGAAGGACGTCAGAACGTGGAGGCTTTGGAGAGAGTGCAGAAAAGGTTTACCAGGATGTTACCTGATATGGAGGGTATTAGCAATGCGGAGAAATTGAATAAACTGGGATTGTTCTCTGGAAAGATGGAGGCTGTGGGGCGACCTGATAGAAGTTTATAAAATTATCAAGGGTATAGATATGGTGAACAGTTGGAAGCTTATTTCCAGGGCAGAAATGACAATCACAAGGGGGCACAAGTTCAAGGTAAGGAGGGAAAGGTTCAGTGGAGATGTGCCGGGGAAGCTTTTTACACAGAGGGTGGTGATAGCCCGGAATGCACTGCCAAGTGAGGTGGTTGAGGCAGATACGTTAGCAACATTTAAGACTTATCTGGATAGACACATGAACAGGCGGGGTATAGAGAGATACAAACAGTTGATCTAGATAGGACAATGTGATCAGCGCAGGCTTGGAGGGCCAAAGGGTCTGTTCCTGTGCGGCACTGTTCTTTGTTCTTTAATCCAGATCTTGTCATCCTTTCATAGTTATGGCAAGTGTCTGGTGTGGTGCTCTTTGCTCTAAGCAGAAGCTTTCTTCTGCCTATTGGACTGCTCTCTTGTTTGGACGTCCTTGTAATCCTTGTATTAACATTCTCTGCAGGATTGGAAACTGACTGCAGAGTTTCCTGACCATCAGAAATTTGGTGGAGCCAGTGCACATTGTAAAGGGGTGGACCTGCATTTAAGCAGTGCTGTGGGAAAGTCCTCATTCTTTTTGGGAGTTTTAAAGTTTTGGAATCTTTTTTCAGCCTCTCCATTTGACTGTGGGCATCTCAGTGAGCTGATGCAGTGGTGGAAGCCAGATGTGGTGGCAAAGCGCATAAAGCACTTATTTGAAAACTGTGGGCCATTATTGGACATGACTTCATCCAGGATGCAATGGCTCATGAACATCTTCTGCACTGCCTTAATTACTAATTCTGTGGTTGTCATATGTAGTTACTTCTCCTCAACACATCTGGAAAAATAATCCACTACTAAAGGGACAATTTGCTGTTGAAGACAAATGCCCAGCCTCTCTTATGTCCTGGTACAAAATTGTGTGGGGATGAAAGGCTCTCATTGGTCCTGCCTGTTTAGGAAACTAGATAGTTTGTTATTGTTTTCTTAATTATCTGGAAAGTGCCTGGCCACCAGACCATGAGCGGATTGGGTCTGTACCCTGCACTTGCTGATGCCCAGATGATCCTGGTGTATATTTTGAAGGATCACTGGTGGCACGGAAACTGGGATGACCAGCTGCTCATTGTAGACCAGGGGATTGTTTATGAGCATGTAGGTCACAATTTTCCAGCACAGAACAGGTTAGAGTGGAATGGGGGCCGGAGAATCACAGTAAGGGCGGGAAACAGATCAGCATATTTAAATTAGTATTAAATATGCTGAGAGCATTCGAGGCCAGACCTTCCCTGCTCCTGGGATTTTCCAACACTCGGGCGCAACGGGAGCCTAGCAACAATCACTACTGGTCTTCACAAACAGAGACCAGGTGTGATGGCCATGCGGGGGGGGCTTGGAGGCTATTGAAGCTTCTGATAGTCCGGGACATGGCTGGGCATTGCCCATCTGGCTATGCCAACCTGCAAGGTTAGTTGGGCGCTGCCAGAGTTTGAAGAGCAATTCCAAGGGGGCTGGGGCATGAGGGGGCTGGAGCCTGAGGGGGTGGGGCATGAAGTATGGGGGTCATGGAAGAGGGTCATGAAGGTGGGGAGTTCATGAAGGGGAGAGTCAAGAAAAGGGGCCCATTGGCAGGGCCCAATGACGCTGATCCTTGTTGGGAAAGGAGTGAGTAAACATCCCTTCAATGAGGTGGGGGGGGGGGGGGGGCGGAGTCCCAAATGCCCGTGGGGGGAATCCTTAATTTCAATTTGAGATCGGGACGCTCTTTAAAAATAGTGCCCAATCCCTCTGAAGTCGAGCTTACCAGTATGTTTAGGCTGCGCCCCTCTCAGAACTGGTGCAAAACTCACCCCTCTCCCAAAAAATAATAAAGTTCAGGAAAATGAATCACACCAGTTTTCTCATTCAAAATTACTCTTGGGGCTGAATTGTCCAACCATGCTTACAGATGGGATTCTCTGATCCTGCTCCAGTAAATGGAGCTTTGTGCCAACTTCTCCATTCTCACAGGCAGCAGTGGAGGGGCATAAACAGTGAATCCAGCAGTTAGTGATTTATTTGGAAAAATTCCACCCAAATTGTTTTTTTTTGTTTGAACCATATGAGATGGGAGTGTATATCAGGAAATTGGAGGCAGAGTTTAGTATACATTGCATGGATTTCATGGTACCACTACTTGGTCTCTGTTGTGGCCACCATGTTGTACGGGAATTGGATACCTTTTGAAAGGTCTTAATGAAGTCTTCAGACATAAATTAAGTTAACTGTATGTATTTATTAACTACAAGAACTATGGACATATATACAGTAAAGGTCTCAAGCTCGGGGTTCTCTCCATGCTGGCTTGAGTACACAACTCTGTCCAACACTAAACTGCCCCCAGATGCAGGTCATATGTTCTTACATTCTTCTGTGGGTGGTACTGTATTCAGTCCCACATTATGCCTATATGTACCAGATCCTTATACTACATTATCCAGCTTTGTGTTTACTGACCATTCCTGTGGACCTTGCTTCATGGTCAGTATATGTGCACTTTCTCCTGTTCTTCTATAAATGACTCACTATAGCCTTGATACTTTACAAAATGACCTGTCTCAAATTAAAAGTTTCCATGTACTCCAGTCTCATCTGATAATAAAGCTTACTAAAAAGTAACTGCTGATACCAGAATCTGTGCATGCATTCCTCTGTGCCATTGCAGTGGATGCTATTTTAAACTGTTATCAGCACTTTCTTTTGTATTCTAAGATGGCCACTCGGCTTATGCAATGATGCACTGGCCAGTGACAAAGGCTTCTCTTTCTCACCTGTGTTGACGAGATACCGACACACATTTGTGTTAAAATAGTTTTTGGAATGCTCTTTGTTGCTCTTTATTCATATCCATATTTTGCTTTTTGATTTTAAAAAAATCCTCAAAACTTTATTTTTCTGAGAAAATTGTTGAGAAAACTTACCTAACTTGTTTACCCTTGCCTGGGAGAAGAAAATTTTATTCATGTCTGTGACTGGAGTCATGCAAATAATCAATTGGTTCTCATTAGACTCCACATAAACACCTGTGAAATTTTTGGATGCCCCTGAAATTTGTTCCTTTGAACATTTGTACTTCTCATTTTTTCTTCATGCAAATTACACTATCCTCTCTCCATGCCCCCACAACCCCCAAGCCCCACCACTCCTCCCCAACCACTCCCCCTCCCCCTTCCACCACCTCCCCCCCCACCCCCCCCACCCCCTCCAGGTATTACTGATACAGACCATCGTTATCTATCAACGTTTCTCCACGACTAGAATTTCATCCAACTGGTACACAATTCTTTGGCAGCCTTCCTACCCCTTGGCATAGGTTTCTGAAAATATTCTTGAGCTTCAGGGATACAAAATTAAAGTCAATCCAAATAGAAATGTGTAAAGGATGGGATAAAAATTGGAAGAGGATCAGAATCATTTGATAGAGCAAGTTGCAATATCTAATATTTAGATTAAAAGAAATTGCCTTCTCTATCTCAGCAAGAGTCTGATTGATTAAAGCCATCAGATTTTTTTTCCCCAGGAATGGGCTTTCATTTAACTGAGTGAAGTCCACATAAATTCAAACTTGGCCTTTTCCTATACTCCAGCACGTAAATTCCCCTGTGCTTCACATTACACTCAATTTCTTCACTCCCAGTCATTATTGCTTTTGTTTGGTTTCAGTGCAATAAGATTTCATCTAAGAACTAATTTCCATTCTGCCAGGCTTAAGTTTAATGTGGAACTTATGCTGACCTTCAAACACTTGGGAGGTTTCATTTTGAAGTCCATTCCTTTTATTTGTGCTCTAACTTAGCCAAACTATATGTTGACAGGCTTGTATAGCATACTGCAGCAGTGGTGCAATCTAAGATTTCTTGCTAGTAATTGTTGCTACACTGCTTTTAAATAAGGACAGGAAATTCTTCTACATCTAAAGCTTTATGACTTGCCCCATATAAAATTTTATTCATCAAATTTTAGTGGCCTCATTTCATTTCTGTTATACGAGGAAATTGGCTATATAATCTTGGTTAAGGGAGTGCTGCATTGTTGGCAGTTGCCTCTTTCACAAGATGCTAAATTAAGTTCCATCTGCCTATTCCAGTGTTCAGCAGATATGAAGAATCCTAACACATTTGTCAAAGAAGAGTATCCTGGCTGTAGTTATTGCACTTCAAGAAATTAATCTATCAACTGTTAAGTACTTTGGTACATCTTGAGGACATGATAAGATGCTAAATAAATGCTCTTTCCTTTATTCTGAAACAGATCTTTCAACGTCACAACTTATAAAGGCAATGGAGATTTCCCTGACTTTATATCACGCCTCATATTTTCTATTCTTTCTATGAAACATCTTTGACCACTCGTTTTGCGGTTTACATTTTTCGGAATTAGCACTTCCACCATGCCTCATATGAGATGGGAGTGTATATCAGGAAATTGGAGGCAGAGTTTAGTATACATTGCATGGATTTCTATCCAGGATATAGTGCTTATTTTATAAAATCTACCCTTAAAACCTCTAAAAACATCCCTTTTACTGAGAATGGCAACATCCTGCACCTTGAGAAGGTTACGCACTAACAATCTCCCTTATCTGTTATAACTTTCCTGTTTCTCCCATGTATTCCCTCTCTACAGTGTATTTTGGAGCATACTTTGGTTGGGATGTTTTCCTTGTCTGTTCTGACCATGCCCATATTTTTAGTTGGTCTATGTTTGCTCCATCTGCTGGCTGTTATTTAATTACCTTTTGTAGTTTTTTAACAAGCTCCGCTCATCTTTTTTGAGCTATTGTTCTATCATGTGTTAATTTTAATGAATTAGTGTTAAAAGTATTTAGTTGAAATTTTTCTGATTTATTTAAAGTCCCTTCTAGTTTTACTCTCCTGTCTGATCCCAAGAAAATACATTTTCAATTCTTATAATCTTTGAATGATTCTTTTAACAAAGAATTAAGATCACCTTAACCATATCATACCAGAATTCTACTAGACTCAGATATGAGTTCCAAATATCAACAATGCTAAACTTATTCTGAAGTACTTCTCAGACTTGAGTGTTCTCTCTATAACTGCATCCTTTTCACAGGTTTTCTTGACCTTTTATTACACTACAAAGCAACTTGTATTTATATCATCCCGAGTCAGATTGCAGGAGTGTTATAAAATAAAATTTGACATCAAGCCATGTAGGGAGATATTAAGGTAGACAACCAAAACTGGGTTACAGAGGAAGATTCAAAGGAATGTCTTAAAGGAGGAAAGAGAGAAGAAGAGTTAGAGAGAAAGTTCCAGAGCTTGTGGCCTGTGCAGCTGAAGGCATGACCACAATTGGCGAAACAATTAACATCAGACGTGTTCAAACGAAGCCTGATTTGGAGAAGTGCCAATATCTCAGTGGGCTGTGGGGCTGGAGGAGCTTGCAGAAATTGGCAGGGGTGAGGCCATAGCCGGGTTTGGAAACAATGATGAGAATTTTAAAGTTGAGTCATTGCCTAACCGGGAGCCAATGTAAATCAGCAAGCACAGGGTTGAAAAGAGAATGATGTGGGTTAGATTATACACAGCAACATTTTGGAGGGGCATGGACAGAGTGGATAGTCAGAACATTTTCCCACGGTGGAAGAGTTAATTATGAGGGGGCATAGGTTTAAGGTGCGAGGGGCAAGGTTTAAAGGAGATGTACGAGGCAATGTTTTACACAGAGGATGATGGGTGCCTGGAACTCACTGCCAGGGCAGGTATGGAAACAGATACGATAGTGAGTTTTAAAGGGCATCTTGACAAATACATGAATAGGATGGGAATAGAGGGATATGGTCCCTGGAAGGGTAGGGGTTTTTTAGTTCACATGGGCAGGATGGTCGGGGCAGACTTGGAGGTTGAAGGGCCTGTTCCTGTGCTGTCATTTTCTTTGTTCTTTGTTCTTTGATGGTGGTGGTGTTTCTATGCGTCTGCTGCCTTTGTATTTATAGGTGTAGAGTTCATGCATTTGGATGGTGCTGTTGAAGGAGGCTTGGCGAGTTGCTGCAGTTATTATTGTACACTCTATTGATATTGAGCAGGTGGAAAGAATAAATGATTAAGCTGGTGAATAAGGTGCCAATGAAGTGGGCTGCTGTATCCTGGATGGTGAGGAGCTTCTTGATTTTGTTGGATCTGCATCCATCCAAGCAAATTGAGAACACAGTCCTTTGTAGATGACGGACAGACTTTGGGGAGTCAGGAAGTGAGTTATTCCCTGTAGAATTCCCAGGCTCTGACCTGCTTGTGTATTTATATGGCTGGTCTAGTTCCATTTCCGATCAGCAGTAAATATTGTGACTGGAGGATTCAGCAAGGATAATGCCATTGAATGTCAAGGGAGATGGGTAGATTCTCACCTGTTGGAGATGGTCATTGTTGGTGTGTACTGCAGGGGAGGCAATGGCATAGTGGTGCTGTCATTGGATTAGTAATCCAGAGAAATAGCTCTGGAGAACTGTGTTTGAATCCCTCCATGGCGGACGGTAAAATTTGACTTCAATAAATGAAAACAGATTTAATGATGATCATGAAACCATTGCTTAGCAAAGGAAATTTGCCATTCTTACCTAGTCACATGTGACTCCAGATCCGCAGCAACTCTTAAATGCCATCTGAAATGTCCCAGCAAGCCACTCAGGTGATAACAGAGCTGGTTTCCGCTGTGATGACTTCTCGGCATAAAGTAACATTAACTAGCCAGGTTCAGACAAGAAGAATAAGAATATGAATACACAAAGCCGCAGAGGGTCATTCAGTTAATCAAGCCCATGTACAACCATCCAGAATCTATGCCACATATTTATTGCACCAAGGAAGTGTTGCAAAATATTTAAATCTTTGTTGAAAGATTATCTCCATCTTTGTTGTGATGTCTCACTTTAAGAAACTTGAATTATGTTTTTGTACCTCCTCAACCTTCTTTCGATTTCCTCAGCGCAGAAGTTTTATTTCACAAGTATTCTCAAACTGTAAGTTTCATTGTCATGTAGTCAAAGTTTCAATAACCATCTGTCAAAAAATTCAAAATCATCTCTGTTGTTTAATTATACTGCCACTTAAAGTACTAAGTATTCTTGGTACCAGGTTCACTGGGAAGTTGACTTAGTGGAATTTAAGGGAAATAGCTTGGAAAAGTTGACCATATTCACCTATCCCTCTTTTACATTTAATGAGGCAGGTTTTGGGAGACGAGTAGCAAGACCTGACAAAATCATTGGGCCAATTTTGAGCAGGATTGTAGTGGTTAACCACATCATCCCATTTTTTTTAAACCACCTCAGCACTATCTCAAAATGAATGCTTCATCACAGGAAAATCTAGTCCATAGCAAACTTGTCACATCCTCCTGGAATGCCTCAAGTGTTTCACAACAAATTTAGTTCTCTTGAATTACAAGCACTATTGCAATGGAGGTGAATATGACAATAAGGCACGAATCAAGCACTCACCAGCAATTTCTGAGATGAATGACCTATTAATACATTTTTGCTATTGTTGGCTGAGGAAGGAATGCAAGCCAAGATGTCAAGAAAGATGTTTTGCTTTTCAAATAATGGCTTGTGATTGATATGTCATCAAATCACCTGAACTCCGAGGCAGACAGAAACACTGGTAGATGTTTATCCTTATTGTTTGGATGTTAAGTATTGCGTGGGCAAAATGTAGACAGGAAAATCTGGCAGATGCGTTCACATGTCGATTACTGAATATGTTGGATTTTTCTTCCATTTATTTGACTAGAAGGATGAGTTTCCTTTGTGGTCTTATCCATAGAATCCCGACAGTGCAGAAGGAGGCCATTTAGCCATTTGAGACTGCACTGACTCTCCAAAACAGCATCCTATTTAGGCCCACACCCCTATCTCCATGGCATGTACACTTACCATGGCTAATCCATCTAACCTACACATCATTCGACACCAAGGGGCAATTTATCATGGCCAATCCATGTAACCTGCACATCTTTGGACTGTGGAAGGAAACTTGAGCATCTGGAGGAAACCCACACAGGTCCAGGGAGAATGTGCAAACTCCACACAGTCACGCAAGGCCGGAAATGAACCCGGGTCCCTGGTGCTGTGAGGCAGCAGTGCTAACCACTGTGCCACCGTGCCGCCCGAATAATCCATCTATAATCCTTCCTGCCAAATATGTATTTTGGAACTTCACTCAAGATGATGATCTACCTTCCAAATCCCCCAATGTTTCACTCAAAGCCAGCATTCCAACACATCTTCAATACTGCACTTAATTGCCAGCTTTAAAGAGGCTTAAATCCACAGCCTTTTGTCTAAAAGATGAGCGCATTATCAACTACACAAAAGCAGGATATATAAAGTGGCAACGGATAGCGGTACAACAGGTGACTGGGACGTTTTCAGGATCCAGCAACAAAGGGGTAAAGAGCTCATAAGAAGGGAGAAGATTAATTTTGAGTGAAAAGTTACATGCAACATTAAAACAAACAGTAAGAAATTTGATGGATATATAAATCGGAAGCGGCTAAGGTAAATGTAGGATCTCTACTGAATGAGGCAGGCGAATCGATAATAGGAAGCAAAGAAATAGCGAATATGCTAAATACATTTTTTGCATCAGTCTTCACCATGGAAGACATTGCAAAGATCCCCAGGTAATCAGATGGGCTGATTTCAAATAACATGGTAGAACTTAGAATAATCTCAATCACAAGGGATAGAGTGATGATGTGGAGATGCCGGTGTTGGAATGGGGTGTGCACAATAAGAAGTCTCACAGCACCAGGTTAAAGTTCAACAGGTTTATTTGGAATCACGAGCTTTCGCAGCACTGCTCCTTCATCATCATCATCAGGTGATGAAGGAGCAGCGCTCCGAAAGCTCGTGATTCCAAATAAACCTGTTGGACTTTAACCTGGTGCTAAGGAATAGAGTAGTAGAGAAACTCAACCGGCTAAACGCGGACAAGTCACCAGGACTCAATGAAGTGCAAGCTTGGGTATTATTTGAAGTGGCTGCAGAGATAGTAGACCCATTGGTTGAAATTTTTCATAACTCATTAAATTCCAGGAGGGTACCAGCAGATTGAAAAACAGCCAATGTGACACCCTTGTTCAAAAAGGGGAAAAGGCAGAAGGCATGGAAATATAGGCCAGTTAGTTTAACATGTATTATTGGCAAGATGCTAGAGTCAATAATCAAAATGGAAATAGCTAATCATTTAGGAAAGCCAAACATAATCAAATCTAGTCAAACAGTGACTAGCACTGCTATCTCACAGTGCCTGGGACCTGGGTTCAACTCTGGCCTCAGGTGATTGTCTGTGTGGAGATTGCACATTCTCCCTCCATCTGCGGGGGTTTCGTCTGGGTGCTCCAGTTTTCTCCCAGAGTTCAACGATGTGCAGGTTAGGTCGATTGGCCAAGCTAAATTGCTCCTTAATGTCAGGGGGATTAGCAGGGAAAATATGTGGGATTACAGGGATAGGGCCGGGGTGGGATTGTTGTCAATGCAGGCTCAATGGGCTGAATGGCCTCCTTCTGCACTGTAGGGGTTCTATGATAGATCATGTATTACAAATTTACTTGAATTCTTTGAGGATAAAACAGAGAGAACAGATGTAGTGTATTTAGTTTCCAAAAGGCATTTGACAAAGTGCCCACAAGAGGCTGGTGCACAAATTAAAAGTCAATGGAATTGGAGGAAGTGTACCAGCATAGATTGAAAACTGGCTGTCAGATTGAAAACAGAGAGTTGGAATAAATGGGTCCTTTTCAGAGTGGAATGGAGAACTGCAGGGATCTGTTCTTGACCCACAATTGTTCACTCTTTGCATTTAATGAGCTGCAAGAAGGAACAGAATGTAAGTTTTCCAAATTTGCCAATGTCATAGAGTCATAGAGGTTTACAGCATGGAAACAGGCCCTTCGGCCCAACTTGTCCATGCCGCCCTTTCTTTTTAAAACCCCGAAGCTAATCCCAATCGCCCACATGTGGCCCATATCCCTCTATACCCATCGTACCCATGTAACTATCTAAATGCTTTTTAAAAGGCAATATTGTACCCGCATCTACTACTGTCTGGCAGCTTGTTCCAGACACTCACCACCCTCTGTGTGAAAAAATTGCCCCTCTGGACACTTTTGTATCTCTCCCCTCTCACCTTAAATCTATGCCCTCTAGTTTTAGACTCCCCTACCTTTGGGAAAATATATTGACTATCTACCTTGTTTATGCCCCTCATTATTTTATAGACCTCTATAAGGTCATCCCTCAACCTCCTATACTCCAGAGAAAAAAGTCCCAGTCTATTCAGCCTCTCCTTATAACTCAATCCATCAAATCCCGGTAGCATCCTAGTAAATCTTTTCTGCGCTCTTTCTAGTTTAATAATATCCTTTCTATAATAGGGTGACCAGAATTGTACACAGTATTCCAAGTGTGGCCTCACCAATGTCTTGTACAACTTCAACAAGACGTCCCAACTCCTGTATTCAATGTTCTGACCGATGAAACCAAGCATGCCGAATGCCTTCTTCACCACTCTATCCACCCGTGACTCCACTTTCAAGGAGCTATGAACATGTACCCCTAGATCTCTTTGTTCTGTAACTTTCTCCAATGCCCTACCATTAACTGAGTAAGTTCAGTTCAATCTACCAAAATGCATCACCTCGCATTTGTCTAAATTAAACTCCGTCTGCCATTCGTCAGCCCAATGGCCCAATTGATCAAGGTCCCGTTGCAATTGGAGATAACTTTCTTCACTGTCCACTATGCCACCAATCTTGGTGTCATCTGCAAACTTACTAACCATGCCCCCCATATTCTCATCCAAATCATTAATATAAATGACAAATAACAGTGGGCCCAGCACTGATCCCTGAGGCACACCGCTGGTCACAGGCTTCCAGTTTGAAAAACAATTCTCTACAACCACCCTCTGGCTTCTGTCAGGAAGCCAATTTTGTATCCATTTAGATACCTCACCCTGGATCATGTGAGATTTAACCTTATGCAACAACCTACCATGTGATACCTTGTCAAAGTCCATGTAGACAACATCAACTGCACTGCCCTCATCTACCTTCTTGTTTACCCCTTCAAAAACTTCAATCAAATTTGTGAGACATGATTTTCCACTCACAAAGCCATGCTGACTGTCCCTAATCAGTCCTTGCGTCTCTAAATGCCTGTAGATCCTGTCTCTCAAAATACCTTCCAACAATTTACCCACCATAGATGAGAGGCTCACTGGCTTTTCCCTGCAGCCCTTTTTAAACAAAGGCACAACATTTGCCACCCTCCAATCTTCAGGCACATCACACGTGACTATCGATGATTCAAATATCTTGGCAAGGGGACCCGCAATTTCCTCCCTGGCCTTCCACAATGTCCTGGGATACACTTCATCAGGTCCCGGGGATTTATCTACCTTGATGCGCTTTAAGACTTCCAGCACCTCCTTCTCTGTAATAGAAAATTACAGCTCAGAAACAGGCCTGTTGGCCCTTCTTGTCTGTGCCGAACCATTTTTTGCCGAGTCCCACTGACCTGCACTTGGACCATATCCTTCCACACCCCTCTCATCCATGAACCCGTCCAAGTTTTTCTTAAATGTTAAAAGTGACCCCACATTTACCACTTTATCCAGCAGCTCATTCCACACTCCCACCACTCTCTGCGTGAAGAAGCCCCCCTCTAATATTCCCTTTAAACTTTTCTCCTTTCACCCTTAACCCATGGCCTCTGATTTTTTTCTCCCCTAGCCTCAGTGGAAAAAGCCTGCTTGCATTCACTCTATCTACACCCATCAAAATCTTATACACCTCTATCAAATCTCCCCCCAATCTTCTACGCTCCAGGGAATAAAGTCCCAACCTATTCAATCTCTCTCTGTACCTCAGCTTCTCAAGTCCTGGCAACAACCTTGTGAACCTTCTCTGCACTCTTTCAACCTTATTTACATCCTTCCTGTAACTAGGTGACCAAAACTGTACACAATACTCCAAATTCGGCCTCACCAATGCCTTATATAACCTTACCATAACACTCCAACTTTTATACTCGATACTCCGATTTATAAAGGCCAATGTACCAAAGACACTCTTTACGACCCTATCCACCTGTGACGTCACTTTCAGGGAATTCTGTACCTGTATTCCCAGATCCCTCTGTTCAACTGCACTCTTCAGAGTCCTACCATTTACCCTGTATGTTCTACTTTGGTTTGTCCTTCCAAAGTGCAATATCTCACACTTGTCTGCGTTAAATTCCATTTGCCATTTTTCAGCCCATTTTTCTAGTTGGTCCAAATCCCTCTGCAAGCTTTGAAAACCTTCCTCACTGTCCACTACACCTCCAATCTTTGTATCATCAGCAAACTTGCTGATCCAATTTACCACATTATCATCCAGATCATTGATATAGATGACAAACAACAATGGACCCAACACCGATCCCTGCGGCACACCACTAGTCACAGGCCTCCACTCAGAGAAGCAATCCTCCACAACCACTCTCTGGCTTCTTCCATTGAGCCAGTGTCTAATCCAATTTACTACCTCCCCATGTATACCTAGCGACTGAACCTTCCTAACTAACCTCCCATGAGGGACCTTGTCAAAGGCCTTGCTGAAATCCAGGTAGACAACATCCACCACCTTCCCTTCATCCACTTTCCTGGTAACCTCCTCGAAAAATTCTAATAGATTGGTCAAACATGACCTACCACGCACAAAGCCATGTTGACTCTCCCTAATAAGTCCCTGTCTATCCAAATATTTGTAGATCCTATCCCTTATCACACCTTCCAATAACTTGCCCACCACCGACGTCAAACTTACTGGCCGATAATTTCCCGGATTTCTTTTGAAACCTTTTTTATACAACGGAACAACATGAGCCACCCTCCAATCATCCAGCACCTCCCCCGTGAATACTGACATTTTAAATATGTCTGCCAAGGCCCCTGCAAGTTCAACACTAGCTTCCCTCAAAGTCCATGGGAATACCCTGTCTGGTCCTGGGGATTTATCCACTCTGATTTGCCTCAAGACAGCGAGCACCTCCTCCCCTTTAATCTGTAAATGTTCCATGACCTCCCTACCTGTTTGCCCTATTTCCGTAACTCCATGCCCATTTCCTCAGTAAATACGGATGCAAAAATCCATTTAGTATCTCCCCCATCGCTTTTGGTTCCATACACAGTCTACCACTCTGGTCTTCAAGAGGACCAATTTTATCCCTCACTATCCTTTTGCTCCTAACATACCTATAGAAGCTTTTGGATTTTCCTTCACTCTGTCTGCCAAAGCAACCTCATGTCTTCTTTTAGCCCTCCTGATTTCCCTCTTAAGTAGCTTCTTGCACTTTTTATACTCCTCGAGCATCTGATCTGTTCCTTGCTGCCTGTACATTTCATACAACTCTCTCTTCCTCTTAATCAGTGTTACAATCTCCCTCGAGAACCAAGGTTCCTTATTCCTATTTACTTTGCCTTTAATCCTGACAGGAACATACAAACTCTGCACTTTCAAAATTTCTCATTTGAAGGCCTCCCACTTTCCATTTACATCCTTACCAGAGAACAGCCTGTGCCAATCCACACTTCCCAGATCCCTTCTCATTTCATCAAATTTGGCCTTTTTCCAGTTCAGAACTTCAACCCGAGGACCAGATCTATCCTTATCCATGATCAGCTTGAAACTAATGGCATTGTGATCACTGGATCCAAAGTGTTCCCTCACACTCACATCCATCACCTGCCCAAACTCATTTCCCAGTAGGAGATCCAATATCGCATCCTCTCTAGTTGGCACCTCTATATACTGATGTAGAAAATTCTCCTGAACACATTTTACAAACTCTACCCCGTCTAAACCTTTAACAGTATGCGAGTCCCAATCTATATGTGGAAAATTAAAATCCCCTACTATCACAACTTTGTGTTTCTTGCAGTTGTCAGCTATCTCTCTGCTGATTTGCTCCTCCAATTCTCGCTGACTATTGGGTGGTCTATAATACAACCCCATTAATGTGGTCATACCTTTCCTGTTTCTCAGCTCCACCCATACGGCCTCTGTGGACAAGCTCCCTAATCTATCCTGCCTGAGTACCGCTGTAACATTTTCCCTGACCAACAATGCCACCCCCCCCACCTTTTATCCCTCTGCCTCTATCCCATCTGAAACATTGGAACCCTGGAACATTGAGCTGCCAGTCCTGCCCCTCCTGTAGCCAAGTTTCACTAATGGCTATAATGTCATATTTCCATGTGTCTATCCACGTCTTCAGCTCATCTGCCTTCCCCACAATACTCCTGGCATTGAAATAGACACACCTCAAAAGATTATTTCCACCACACTCTACCCTTCCATTTGTGATTTTGCTTGAACTAACCTGTCTTTTTACCCCTGCTCCACTATCTGCTCTGGCACTCTGGTTCCCATCCCCCTGCAAATCTAGTTTAAACGCTCCCCAATAACACGAGCAAATCTCCCTGCAAGTATATTGGTCCCCTTGTAGTTTAGGTGTAACCCGTCTCTCTTGTACAGGTCCCACCTGCCCCAGAAGAGGTCCCAATGATCCAAGAATTGGAAACCCTGCTCCCTACACCAGTTCCTCAGCCACGTGTTCATCCGCCCAAGCATCCTACTCCTGCCCTCACTGGCATGTGGCTCAGGTAGCAATCCTGAGATTACTACCCTCGGGGTCCTGCTTTTTAACTTCCTTCCAAGCTCTTTGTACTCACTCTTTAGGACCTCCTCACTCTTCCTTCCCACGTCATTTGTACCGATGTGCACCACGACATCTGGCTGATCACCTTCCCACTTTAGAATGCTGTGCATGCGATCAGAGACATCGCTGACCTTGGCACCTGGGAGGCAACAAACCATGCGGGAGTCTCTGTCCCGACCACAGAACCTCCTGTCCGTACCTCTGACCATTGAGCCCCCTATCACTACTGCTCTCCTCTTCTTCATCCCACCCTTTTGTGCTGTAGAACCAGACTCAGTATCAGAGTTCCGGCTGTCGCAGCTTGTCCCAGGTAAAGCATCTCCCATAACAGTATCCAATTCAGTATACCTGTTGTGGAGGGGTATGGCCACAGGGGAACCCTGCTCTGCCTGTCCTTTCACATTGCCATTTCCTCTCCTTACAGTAACCCAATTTCCTGTGCTCTGCTGTTTAGGTGTAACTATCTCCCTAAAGCTACTGTCTATATACTTCTCATTCTCCCGAATTAGATGGAGGTCATCAAGCTCCTTCTCCAGTTCCCTAACACGCTTTGCTAGCAGCTGCTGCTGAATGCATCTTTTGCAGGTGCTGTCGTCAGAGATACCGGAGGTCTCCCTAATCTCCCTCCTCCTGTTCTATCTTTCCCATAGCATATGTAACCTGGAACATTGAGCTGCCAGTCCTGTTCCTCCCTTAGCCATGTTTCAGTAATTGCTATAATATCCCAGTTCCATGTACCCATCCATGCTCTGAGTTCATCTGCCTTGCCCGTCAGGCATCTTGCATTGAAATAAATGCAGTTTAATCTGGACTTCCCTTGCTCTCTGTCCTGCTTTTACCTGACCTGTCTAGTACTAGGATTACTGACACAGCCTTTACTGACACTGCCTTTACATAATCGTATTGAATAGTGAGGCAGGCTTGAAGGGCCTGGTGGCCTACTCCTGCTTCTATTTCTTGTGTTCTTGTGACAATAGATAGCCCAGAATCTCTTAAAAATAATTGCAAGCTCAAGTTACCTTTACCAGTATGTTTAAAAACCCAGCAATTTATGGCAAAGAAGCTAAGAGTTCCGATTTTCCATAAATTGCTGCACGATTGTTAGACTTGCCAGAACAAAAAGAGATTACTATCTTGCAAAGGTTACCTTTGCATATTATTTTAAAAATGCTGGATTTGACCATTAATGCAAATTAATCTCACTGCAACCATTGAGGATAAACAATTCATGATGTAAGGACACTGTTGATGAAATGTCACTCATCGCTGTTTGATGGATATTGTTGAGTGCAAATTAGTTGCCGTGTTTCCTATGTTACAACAGTGACTGATGAGGTAACAGAGAAGATCAATCGTGTGGTAGGTGTTGGATATATGGACTTTGTGAAGGCATTCAATAAAGTGCCAAATGAAGCTTATTAATAAGATGGAAACCCATGGAATTAAAGGGAAGGTGGTGGTACAGAAACAAATCAGTGTAGGATAGCTGATGAATCCACAGTGAATGGATATTTTTCTTACTGTAAGGTGTTTTGCATTGGTGTTCCCCCATTTGATGTCCATTACTCATTTTAATTTTTATAAACAAACTAGAATAGGGTAGCAAGAAGCAATATAACATTTGGAAAGTGGCAAAGCATAAGGACAATAGTTACATGATAACATGGTCAGGATGGTGAAGTGGGCAAGAACATGGCAGATGAAGTTCAATGTGGAGGAATATGAAGTAATGAACTTGAAAATGACTAATATGGTAAAACACTCTGCTATAATTGGCATGATTTTCATAGAAGGAGGCCATTCAACCCATCAAGCCTACATCTACAACAATCCCACCGAAACCCTATCCCTGTAAACCAATGCATTTACCCTGCTAATCTTCCTGACATTAAGGGGCATTTTAGCATGGCCAATCGGCCTAACCTGCACATTTTTAGACTGTGGGAGGAAACCAGAGCACCCGGTGGAAACCCATGCAGACATGGGGAGAACATGCAAACTTCACACAGGCAGTGACCCAAGTGGGAATCGAGCCCGGGTGTTTGACACTGTAAGGCAGCAGTGCTAATCACTGTGCCACCGTGCTGCCCCAAAAGTGTAGATAAGCAGAGAGACCTCAGTGTCCATACATACAAATCCTTAGAGATGACAAGGCAAATTGATGAGATAATTAAACAAGGGTTTCTTAGGTCTATAAATAAAGGAATACAGCAAAATATGAAAGCAAAGAAATTGTGCTAAAAAGTAATAAATCATGAGTTAGGCCTTAGCAGGAGAGTTGTAAATAATTCTGGGCATTATGCTTCAGTAAAAATGTAAAGGGTACAGGGAGGACATGAGGGCAGCACAGTGGCACAGTGGTTAGCACTGCTGCCTCACAGTACCAGGGACCTTGTCCAATTTCCGGTTTGGGTCACTGTGTAGAGTTTGCATGCTCTCCCCATTTCAGCATGGGTTTCCCCCGGGTGCTCCGGTTTCCTCCCACAGTCTGAAAGATGTGCTGGTTAGGTGCATTAGCCATGGTATATTCTCCCTCGGTGTACCCGAAGAGGAGCCATTGCAGTTTTAATGTAAGCCTGCTTGTGACAACAATAAATAAAACAAAGAAGGTTCACTGCAATGTTACCAGGATGGTTTAGTTCAGCTCTGAGGAAAGGTTGTAAAGGTTGGAAATCTCCTCCTTGGAACAGAAAAGGCTCAAAGGTGATATAATCGAGGTTTTCAGGATCACATGAGATTTTGATAGAGAAGCTAGTAGGTCAATAATTAGAGATAATGGACAGAATTTTCCCAAAAAGTGTCACAACGGCGAGAATGATGGAGTGTTCGACGCCAGTCTCAGGTGCGCTTGGCATCAAGACGTTTCAACACTCCGTACACTGAAAGAGCCGTCACGTGGAATACGCCATCATGGAGGCTCCAGGCGCATGACCTGCCCCCAGTGGCCACAGCTGTGCACCGTTAAACAGGGAGAGTGGCATTGAGACACTAACCATGCACCCACAGTCAGTCACGCCAGGAAGATGGCATCACACAGAGCACTCCTACATAGAAACATAGAAACAAAGAAGATAGGAGCAGGAGGAGGCCATTTGGCCCTTCGAGCCTGCTCCACCATTCATTACGATCCTGGCTGATCATCCAACTCAATAGGCAGCAGGAATCATAGTGCGTGGGACAGAAAATTGAGCGCACCATTTAAAAGGTCCGTTGACTTCGGGAGGGAATTTCCAGCCTTGGGGTTTACGCAGCCGAAAAATCCCACCCAGATTAGGAAGAACGTAGAGTGGTATAACAAACCAGAGTGTGTGCACAAAGATTCTTGCTAGCATGGGTATGACCATGACTAATGCTATTACCAGTGACATAGCTGAAGCCATCAAGGATGACGATTATATTCCTACCAAATCCACCTTCTCATATCCCACCCCCCCCCCCTCATCCTGCAATTTATATATTTATCTATTAATTAAATTCATTTTTTTGTAGCCTGGCTTGACCAGCATTTATTGCTCATCCCTAATTGCCCTGGTGTTACAAACTACAAATAGTGTAACCATGCACTTACTTGTTATGACCCTCTGGAGACCAATGCCTTTTAAAAAGACAATTGAATTGCTGGTGGCTGACTTAAAGGAATTTAATTTTTGAGATTTTTACTGTTAAAGGCAAACAAAAAATGACTAGTCAATGTGACTAAACATTATTGAGTATGGAACTTGTACTATAATAAACAACAAGAAAGATAAAACCCCATTTAACTTTTTAACATGAGTGAAAACTTCACTGCAGTTATACTTCGCTATCCCTCTTTGTAGAATTGCAGTTTTTACGGGATTCAGGTGAACAATAGTACCAAAATGGCTTCCTTGGCCTTGTTAGTTATGATACAATGGTCACTGTATAAAAATGGTCAAGTTGAACCAAAACCTAAACATCAAGGCCGACATGCAACCCCCCAATTTGAAGGTGAAATATAGTTGCATAGTTGTCTGGATACTCGAGTAATCATTAGCCAATTTTTGGCTCTCAGTCGGATTTCCCTGCTCTCTTTCTCTTTCTCTGACCCAAACTCCAATTTCAACAGGATTAAACAGATGTTGTATTTCAAAGACATAAGTCCCTGTTTGTGCAACAATTCACCATCCCATGATGTCCTTTACTTTGCTTGGGTTAGTTTAATGATTCAACATCTTTACTGACATAAGGAATTCTTATTTTCTGCCCTGCTGACCCAGCAAATGCTTAACAGCCAGTGTGTATGTCGGTGTTACTATATTACCAAAACTAATTAATTGATACTCTATTCTCAATCCCTTTCTCGCCTCACGAGATACAATTTTATTCATCTGTAGCCCAGTCATGTTCATCACAGAAGATTGCAATGTCACAATTATTACACTGATGTCAGCCCGGTGATCTGTACATAACCTTTTCTGCACTATTCCCGACAAATATTGCAATTGGGTGAAAGAAAATTCCACATGTGGAATACTGTGAACAGTTTGGGTCCCCTTATCTAAGGAAAGATATATTGGTATTGGAGGCAATCCAGAGAAGGTTCACTAAGTTGATCCTGGGTATGGAGGGATTTTCTTTTGAGGAGAGGTTGAGTTGGTTGTGTCTGTATTCATTGGTATTTAGAAAACCGAGTGGCAACCTTATTGAAATGTAGAGGAGTCTCAGGGGGCTTGACAGGATACATGTTGAGAGAATGTTTCCTCTTGTGGGAAAGTCTGGGATCAGAGAGCATGATCTCAGAATAAGGGGTTACCCTGTTAAAACAGAGGTGAGGAGGGGTTCCTTCTCTCAGAGGGTAGGTAAATCAGTGGAATTCTTTGTCGCAGAGAGCTGTAGAGACTAAGGTGGAATTTTATGAGAATGAAACTAAGTGCCCAGCTAGCATGAAAATGGGAGAGTTCCTGGTCTGTTTTTTGGATGAGCTTTCATGCCCAATCTTAGGTACTTAGACATTGAAAATATGGGCGAGAACATTTCTTGCTTCTGCAGGCACTGGGCCAGGCTTAATTTGCCAGCTAGCCTGCAGAGGGAATTATTGCGCATGTGCTTACCTCTGATTCTGCACATGCACAATTTCAACAGCAGGGGTCTGACAGACAGACAGAGAGCCGTCAGGTCCCTGCAGTTGCATGCAGCCTCACAAATTCTTCCTCCCAACCCCGCCAAGGGCTCGCGACCAATCTCGAGCCCCACACTGCAAGGGCATGTAGCCATGCCACCCTCTCCCCCCATCACCCAGATTGATCGTGCCTCCCCACCCCCCCAATTCGATCACCTGCAGAGTGGCAGTGGGTCCCCTTCCCTTGTCCCGATCTAATCGCCTACAGAGTGGCAGCAGGCACCCCCCCACGCCGGTCTGATCACAGGCAGAGTGGCAGCGGGCCCTCTCCTTCCACAGTATTCCACATGTGGAATTTTCTTTCACCCAATTGCCTGTCAGAACACACCTTCAGACCCTGTCACCTTCAGGCCCCGCCCCCACATGCTCCAGCACTTCAGGCCCTGCCCCATAGGCCCTGCCCCTGCCCCCATAGGCCCCACCTGAGCACTGCCTAAGGTGCCAGGCTGGCAGTGCCAATGTGCCAGGGTGGCACTGCCAGGCTGGCACTGCCCAAGGTGCCCTCAGCCTTCCTCAGGCAGCCTCAATAGCCTCCAATTCCACCCGCGCAGCCAACACGATTGTTCCCTATTCATGGGGAGCCGGTGTTTTCCTCGCAAGCGAAAACCTCTCCCAGTGAGGCCATAAAGGCAAGCGAGCACGGACGATTCCGCACCGGGCTCACTAAATAGATGTAACTTAACATTTAAATGAATTTGAATAAATTGTTCAGCCTCTTATCCATTTCCGGCAAGAGGCTGACTGTGCCAGAAATCGGCGTGTCAAAAAATCGCGAGAGCCGAGAAATCACGCGTGATCCTAATCTCGCACGATTTTACCAGCTCGCTCTGCCCATCGATGGGTGGGGTGAGCCAGTAAAATCCTGGCCTGAGTCTTTAAGTATGTTCAAGGCTGAGATGGACAAATTTTTTATCAGCCAGGGAATCAAGGGCTATGGGGATAAGGCAGGAAAGTAGAGTTGAGGATTATATCAGATCAGCCATGATCTCATTGAATGGTGGAGTAGAATTGATGGGCCGAATGGCCTATTTCTGCTCTGACGTCTTATGATCTAAAATGTGAACATAGATTGCTATCTATCTGTAAGTGTTCCCCACCTACAGATTAGCTCACTCAACATTATTTTACTAAAAAGCAGATAAGTTTAAATTATTGGCTTGTTGTAAGTACACATGTTTCAACTAACAGATCATTCGTGGATGTAAAAGATCCTCCAGATTGCTCTACTTATATCCAATTTGTGGATAGTTCCTCATGAGTATTATTCGCTGGCACAGTGGTTAGCACTGCTGCCTCACAGCACCAGGAACCCGGGTTTGATTCCCAGTTTGGGTCACTGTCTGTGTGGAGTTTGCTCATTCTCCCCATGTCTGCATGGGTTTCCTCCCGGTGCTCTGGTTTCCACCCACAGTCTGAAAATTGTGCTGGTTAGGTGCATTGGCCATGCTAAATTCTCCCTCAGTGTACCCAAACAGGCACCAGAGTGTGGTGACTAGGGGATTTTCACAGTAGCTTCATTGCAGTGTTAACGTAAACCTACTTGTGACACTAATAAATAAATAAAGCCCTTAATTGTCCCAATCTAAATTTTCATCTCTTTTACTTTAATTTTACTCATTCTGATGTTTGCTAGTGTCTTTAATTCCATCCTAAAAAAAACAGTTCCTTTTACAGTTAGTTTCTCGATGCAGTTTGTGTCAGTGCCTTGATTTAAAAACGTTGGGTCCAATTTTCCCGGCCCGCTGCATTGCTCGAGTAGCGGCACCGTTCAGGAAATGTCAGCAGGAGGGAAAAGAACAGGATTTTTCTTACATCCATTGTTTTGGATGGAATCAGCCTCGCGCCAGGGAACAGCACAAGGATGATTACAATATGCAGAAGCTGCTCAGCAACTATTTTGTGAGCCTAGGACACGATTGTCTGAGCTCACTGAAGTTTATTTTTTTAATTTTTTACTGTGAAAATCCCCTCAGTTGGAGGTGCACACCAGCAGGGATCACGTCTGGTCCCCATCAATGGGGACCAGGTATGATGGCCTTGCCGTTTCGACCAGAGGCCATTGAGGGTCCCCAGGAGGTTGGGGGCAGTGGGGAATTGCCTCTGGAGCAGTGCCAGCCTGGTACACTGGGTGTGCCCAGCGGGCACTAGGCAGTGCCAAGTAGGTGGGGCCTGAGGGGGCAGGGCCAGATAAGGGCCGGAACCAGATTGGGGTTGGGGGGGATGAAGGATGAGAGGAAATAGGGGGAACTCTGCATGGGGGTGGGGGCTGGTGATAGGGTCAGGAATTGGAGACTGGCCATTGGCAGAAGGGAACGGGGGGAAGGGGGGTGAACGGAGTCAGGGCTGGCAATCGGAAGTCTGGCAATGGGAAGGGGATGGAGGGAGACGCTTGTCAACTGATCGCCCAGTATACTGGGAAGTCGGCGCATATGCACTAGTCCCCTCTTCAGTTCCGATGCCAGCCTCTCGGGCAGGCGGATTAGGCTTCACCTCACACCCCCCCCCCCCCCACACTCCCCCCCCCCCCCCCCCCCCCCCCCACCTCACCAGCACCACCGGCATAAATCCCCTAATGGCCTCTGTGTTGCACAGAGTGCTGAAAATTCATTCAATTAAGCTCACCCAAAATATCGGGCAGGGAAATCTCCTGTGTTCCCCCCCATTGGGCACTTAACTTTTTTGGGGGGAAAATTATACCGGTTGTTTCATTTTACTGGCTACACAAAGCAGTTCATGCCAAGTTGTTTGTCAAGTAGCTGGACATGCCTGAGACCTGTTCTTTAGTTGCCCTTGTCCATCCCAATATTATACTGTGCATTCTCAAAAGATCAAAAAATAAAGGGAGGTCTGTCTTAAAATATTTGCTTACAGGTCCCTGTATGGTCTATTTCCTCAAGTAGTGGCTAGAATATCAAATGAAATTGTCTTTTTAAGAATTCATATACACGAGAATCTCCGAGAGAAAACTATCAACTTGCAAGTATCAGGTTTATACATTCCACTGAATTCCATCTAAATGAGGTTATTCCAATTCCAGTCTGGTGCTGCATTCTTCCTGTCTCTATCTTTTATTCCAAGAGTGGCATCCCATTAATTACCATTGTATGTCATTCATGAGTCCTGGAGAAACCTTAGCAGTCCAATATTCTCATAACATCATTTAAATAGAAATCAACCATTTCCATTTCATTCCATGGATTAGCACATGCTGTTTGTTCTTTATTTTCAATTACATTTTTGAATCTCAAGAATAACTTAGCAAATTACGCTGGATGTTTTGCATCTCAACATTATCCCAAATTCAACTAACAGTGTTGTTGGGCTGTTGAATTTTCTTCATATTACATACAGATATACAAATTAGAGGCAGGACTAGGCCACTCAGCCCCTCAAGCCTGCTCCATGATTCGTGACAAAAACAGAAGAAAACAAGGATCTATTGTGGCACTGATCAGGATAGTGTGTGACTTGGAGGGGGGGGGGGGCTTGCAGATAGTGACGTGCACAAGCACCTGCTATCCTTATCCTTTTCAGTGGTGAATGCCATGGGCTAGGAAGGTGCTGTCAAAGAAGCCAAGGTAAATTGCTTCTGTGCACCTTATAGATGTTACTCACTGATTCTGGTGAATTTGATGTTAATCAAGAAAGTTACTTATTCTTGAATGGTATCGCACTTATTGAGTGTTTTTAGACCGGCAATCAGCCAGACAAGTGGGGGAGCTTTTGATCACACTGAAGCCCTGTGCCTTGTGGATAGTGTGATGATGCTGTGCCTTTAAAAAATGTACTTTAATCATGCTTCTCTGCATAATGTTTCGAGCAGTCCCTGGCATTTTGTTGAAGCCGTTTTGTCTGCAGCCGTCTCCTCCATTGTTACTGAGGCAGTATAATTGACATCATGTATTTAATCTGAACTAACGCATGATTCTGTTATTTTAGTGTTCCACTGGGATTGCAGAGTAGAGCTCTGAGATTGGGATGATTGACAGATCAGGTCATATGATTGGGGACAGCTGGGCTCTCCCAGAGGATTCCAGCTTAGTTGTTTTCAGATGCTGTTTGGAGTTGAGAGAGAGAGCGAGGTATCATTTCCTGCCTCTGGAAGCTGCTAGAAACTAGATTTACTTCTCTGTTTTGCCGTCGGAAGGATATATTCTTCTCTGAAAACTACTGGATTTCTGTCCAAAGGTGTTAAAAGCTGGAAGCCCAGTATCACGTGAGCATACTTGTTTTAGTGCTAACTAATTCTGAAGGGTGTATGTCTAACGGATATTGCTTTAAAATTGGAACAACAGAGATAGCTAGCTGTTAAGAATTATACTGTGTCATGTTTAAGTCTGGTAATTGGTAACAGTTATGCTAATTCTTTTTGTTACATTCTAACTGCTTTTAAATAAACTTTGTTTGGTAAAAGCGTCTACGTGGATCACTTGTCTCATACCTGGAGTGAAACACCTTATGCTCACCAGTGCCAAAATCAAATATAAAACATAGGGTCTAGGCCAACTTCACAAAACACCTTGGAGTTTCTGGCCTGGGTCTTCACAATAGTAGGAGGGAAAGGCTGCATTACTGGCAGAATTCTCAGCCTCTGCCCTGGTGGCCACCTTATCTATGTAGCTTTTCCAGTTTAGTTTCTTATTAATAGTGTTCCTCAAGATATTTATTGTGGAGCACTACCAAGAGAAAACAAAAAAAAATCACCCACTTGTTATAAAATCATAGAATCCTACAGTGCAGAAGGAGGCCATTCGGCCCATTGAGTCTGCACCGACTACAATCCCACCCAGGTCCTATCCCCATAACCCCATGCATTTACCCTAGCTTGTCCCTCTGACACTAAGGGACAATTTATTATGGTCAATCCACCTAACACGCACATCTTTGGACCGTGGGAGGAAACTGGAGCACCCGGAGGAAACCCATGCAGACATGGGGAGAATGTGCAAACTCCACACGGACAGTGACCCAATCCGGGAATCGAACCCGGGTTCCTGATGCCAAGAGGCACCAGTGCTAACACTGTGGCACTGTGCCGCCCCTTTCAATGTGAATTACATTATTTGTGACACTAAAGCTGACCTTATGATGGAGTGACGATCATAGATGAAGCAACTGAAGATGGTTGGGCCGGGAACATGGCCCTGAGGAACTTCTGCAGTGATATTCTGGCACTGAGATTAATGATCCTCTGAAAACTGCAGCCATTTTCTTTGTGGGAGGTATGATTCCACCAGGAGAGAACATTCCCACTGATTCCCATTGATTTCAATTTCACCTGAGGCTACACTCAGTCAGCCGCTGCCTTAATGACAAGGGCAGTCATTCTCACCTCACCTCTGAAATTTAACTCTTTTGTCCAGGTTTGGACCAAGACAGCAATGATCTCTGAAGCTGAGTGACCCTGGTGGAAACCAAACAGAACATTATTGAGAAGGTTATCAGTGTGTAGGACAACATTCAACTTCCATCATTTTGCTGATGATTTGAGAGTAGATTGACAGGGAGTAATTAACTGGATTGATTTGTCTTGCCTTTTGTAGATGGGACAGCAATCTTTCACTTGTTGGGCAATTGCCAGTGTTGTAGCTATACAAAAACAGCTTGGCTCGGGACATGGCTAGTTCTGACACACAGGTTTTCAGCACTGTAGCCCAAATGTTGCCAAAGCCCTTAGCCTTTGGTGTATCAGGTATGCTCAGCCATTTCATGCGGAGTGACTCGAATTGCTTGAAGATTGACATTTGTGATGGTGTGACTTTCAAAAGGTGGCTAAAATTGAACATGCACTTGACATTTCTGGCTGAAGGTGGTTGCAAACCTTTTTACACTGATGTGCTTGGCTCCACCATCATTGAGAATGTGCTTGCCCATTGGTTTTTAAATTATCCACCACCATTCATGCCTGGATGTGGCAGGGCTGCAGACCTTTGATCTCATCTGTTGGTTGTGGGTTTGTTTATTTCTATCCATAACATGCTGCTTCCACTATTTATTATGGAAACATGGAAATACTTAAGATTTATGGCACAGAAGGAAGCCATTTGGCCATCATGTTTGTGCCATTAGAATCATAGAATCCCTACAGTACAGAAAGAGGCCATTCAGCCCATCGAGTCTGCACCGACCACATTCCCACCCAGGCCCTACCCCCATATCCCTACATATTTTACCCACTAATCCCTCTAACCTATGCATCTCAGGACACTAAGGAGCAATTTTAGCATGGCCAATCAACCTAACCCACACATCTTTGGACTGTGGGAGGAAACCGGAGCACCCGGAGGAAACCCACGCAGACACGAGGAGAATGTGCAAACTCCACACAGACAGTGATCCAAGCCAGGAATCGAACCCAGGTCCCTGGAGCTGTGAAGCAGCAGTGCTAACCACTGTGCTACCGTGCCACCCATTATTATCCAACCTAATCCCCTCTTCCATCTTAAGTTTGTAGCCTTGTAGATTACAGCATTTCAAAATGTAAATCCAAAATTTTGTAAATGCAATGAAGGTATCTGCCTCACCACTCATTCAGGCAGTGAGTTCCTGACCCCCAACATCAAATGGATGAAAATGTTTCTCCTCAACTCCCTTTTAATCCTCTTGCCAATTATTTTAAATCCATTCCCCCTATGCTCTCTGCTAAGGGAAATGGATCCTTCCCATCCATTCTATGCAGGTCCCTTAAAATTCTCTACACCTCAATTAAATCTCCTCTCAGCATCCTTTGTTCAAAGAAAACAATCCCAGCCGCTCCAATTTTAGCTGGTAGCTAAAAGTCTTCAGTCCTGAGAACATCCTCATAATTCTCCTCTATACCCTCACGACTGTGGTCTGATCCTTGCTGTAATGCAGTGACCAGAACCATACGCAGTGTTCTAACTGAAACCTAACTAATGTTTTACATTGTCATAATAGAACATCCCTGCTCTATATGATATGCCTTGGCTAATAAAAGAAAATGTCCTGTACCCTTTCTTAACCATCTTTTCTAAATGTCATGCTACCTTCAGGGATTTGTGTGATCTGTGAACATGCACTGCAAGGTCCTTCTGTTGCTGTTTGCTACTCAGTACGCTACCAATTTTTGAAAATTCTTTTGACTTATCGAAATGTATCACCTCCTTCTTCTGCAGGTTGAACTCTAATTGCCACTTCTCTGCCACCTGACCAGGCCATTGATATTTTCCCATAGTCTACAACTTTTTCCTCATTATCACAGTTCATTTTTGCCAAGCAATATTTGTTTTTCAGTTTTCAGCAGGATCCAATTTTTTTTGTTGTCAGTGATTGATTCTAAGGTTTATGATGGAGGAGAGAGATGAAGACACCAGTAGCTTAATAGTGCAATTTCTGGAGAATCATCAGATATCGCGAGCTTCCAGATTTTCACTTCCTTTTGAGAACTAATGAAGTGGCTATCCTGACATTGAGAGGATAACAGAAATAATCTTTCATTGGAACTCTGCTTATTTATGAAGAATTATTATTTTAAAATGGTATGTGACAGACTTAATGCACCAAGAGCAGTTAGTGTTCTAAGTGAAGCTATTTGCCAGACTCTTGGCTGTAAGAATAAGTAATTGATTAGAATTTTTCCATCCAATCTATTCAAACTGTGCAGGAAATTTGCTCTATTTCTGTCTTCAGTGAAAAAACACATTTGAGGGTCATGCTTTTTGTTAGTTTCCCCCTCTTTAAACACAAGTTCATTTCATTATTTTTGAAGAAAAATTTTGAAGCTATGTTTATGAATTCTGTTCCTTCCATTTTTTGCAAGAATACATTGAAACATATTTTGCCTCCCTTGTAACTGTAATTTACAATGTTATTTCAAAGAATCTATAGCATCCATGAGTTCTGTATTCTTAGAATCCTTGGAAAGAATCCTTCCTCGTCAGCAGCCCAAAATGTGTCTGATTTAACATGAATATTTAATTCTGTTTTTTTAATTTACGTTTCTGGACCTAGTAGATTTAATGTGATTTGTTTTTCAACAACCTGAATGGAATTTAAGTAGTGCTGATCACTTTCTGCGTGTGGAAAAATGGGGGAGCAATTGGTAGCGTACTGAGAAGCATTGGTCTTCTGCAGCGAGGCAAGGAGGAGCGATTTGTTGCAGGAGTGCTAGGGTGAGAAATTGACCTTTAAATTACATTTTCGCGGGCTTTATTTATTTATTTTTAAAAGTTTCAAACTGTAAACCAGAAGTAGGCCACGGGGTGTTCTGGGAAGGGTTTTTGGAGTGTTTTTTTAGTGCACGGGAGGTTTGAAAGCAGGCCGCACTATTTCAGCGGGCAGCGTTGTAGCGGGCAGTGGAGTGAGCAGGGAGCAGAGTGAGAGGTGAAGGGCTTTGGCTCAACGGGCTTCGGCGAGAACACGCAGAATCAAGAGTAGGTTTTTTTTCCCAGAAAGTTTATTCTTGTTTTTCCCCAGAGTAAAAAATAATGCCAGGCAAGATGTTGGAATGCTCCTCTTGCAGGATGTGGGAGATCAGGGAGACCTCCGGCATCCCTGACGACAGCACCTGCAAAAGATGCATCCAGCTGCAGCTGCTAGCAAAGCGTGTTAAGGAACTGGAGCAGGAGCTTGATGACCTCCATCTAGTTCGGGAGAATGAGGAGTTTATAGACAGTAGCTTTAGGGAGGTAGTTACACCTAAGCAGCAGAGCACAGGAAATTGGGTTACTGTAAGGAGAGGAAATGGAAATGTGAAAGGACAGGCAGAGCAGGGTTCCCCTGTGGCCATACCCCTCCATAACAGGTATACTGAATTGGATACTGTTGTGGGAGATGCTTTACCTGGGATAAGCTGCGACAGCCGGAACTCTGATACTGAGTCTGGTTCTACAGCACAAAAGGGTGGGATGAAGAAGAGGAGAGCAGTAGTGATAGGGGACTCAATGGTCAGAGGTACGGACAGGAGGTTCTGTGGTCGGGACAGAGACTCCCGCATGGTTTGTTGCCTCCCGGGTGCCAAGGTCAGGGATGTCTCTGATCGCGTGCACAGCGTTCTAAAGTGGGCAGGTGATCCGCCAGATGTCGTGGTGCACATCAGAACAAATGACATAGGTAGGAAAAGTGAGGAGGTCCTAAAGAGTGAGTACAAAGAGCTTGGAAGGAAGTTAAAGAGCAGGACCCCGAGGGTAGTAATCTCAGGATTGCTACCTGTACCACGTGCCAGTGAGGGCAGGAGTAGGATGCTTGGGCGGATGAACACGTGGCTGAGGAACTGGTGTAGGGGGCAGGGTTTCCGATTCTTGGATCATTGGGACTTCTTCTGGGGCAGGTGGGACCTGTACAAGAGAGACGGGTTACACCTAAACTACAAGGGGACCAATATACTTACAGGGAGGTTTGCTAGTGTTATTGGGGTGCGTTTAAACTAGATTTGCAGGGGGATGGGAACCAGAGTGCCAGAGCAGATAGTGGAGCAGGGGTAAAAAGACAGGTTAGTTCAAGTAAAATCACAAATGGAAGGGTAGAGTGTGGTGGAAATAACCTTTTGAGGTGTGTCTATTTCAATGCCAGGAGTATTGTGGGGAAGGCAGATGAGCTGAAGGCGTGGATAGACACATGGAAATATGACACTATAGCCATTAGTGAAACTTGGCTACAGGAGGGGCAGGACTGGCAGCTCAATGTTCCGGGGTTCCAATGTTTCAGTTGTGATAGTAGGGGATTTTAATTTTCCACATATAGATTGGGACTCGCATACTGTTAAAGGTTTAGACGGGGTAGAGTTTGTAAAATGTGTTCAGGAAAATTTTCTACATCAGTATATAGAGGTGCCAACTAGAGAGGATGCTTTATTGGATCTCCTATTGGGAAATGAGTTAAGGCAGGTGATGGATGTGAGTGTGAGGGAACACTTTGGATCCAGTGATCATAATGCCATTAGTTTCAACCTGATCATGGATAAGGATAGATCTGGTCCTTGGGTTGAAGTTCTGAACTGGAAAAAGGCCAAATTTGATGAAATGAGAAGGGATCTGGGAAGTGTGGATTGGCACAGGCTGTTCTCTGGTAAGGATGTAAATGGAAAGTGGGAGGCCTTCAAATGAGAAATTTTGAGAGTGCAGAGTTTGTATGTTCCTGTCAGGATTAAAGGCAAAGTAAATAGGAATAAGGAACCCTGGTTCTCGAGGGAGATTGTAACACTGATTAAGAGGAAGAGCGAGTTGTATGAAATGTAAAGGCAGCAAGGAACAGATCAGATGCTCGAGGAGTATAAAAAGTGCAAGAAGCTACTTAAGAGGGAAATCAGGAGGGCTAAAAGAAGACATGAGGTTGATTTGGCAGACAGAGTGAAGGAAAATCCAAAGAGCTTCTATAGGTATGTTAGGAGCAAAAGGATAGTGAGGGATAAAATTGGTCCTCTTGAAGACCAGAGTGGTAGACTGTGTATGGAACCAAAAGAGATGGGGGAGATACTAAAATGTTTTTTTTGGATCCGTATTTACTGAGGAAACGGGCATGGAGTCTATGGAAATAGGGCAAACAGGTAGGGAGGTCATGGAACATTTACAGATTAAAGGGGAGGAGGTGCTTGCTGTCTTGAGGTAACTCAGAGTGGATAAATTCCCAGGACCGGACAGGGTATTCCCACGGACCTTGAGGGAAGCTAGTGTTGAACTTGCAGGAGCCCTAGCAGACATATTTAAAATGCCAATATTCACGGGGGAGGTGCCGGATGATTGGAGGGTGGCTCATGTTGTTCCGTTGTATAAAAAAGGTTCCAAAAGAAATCCGGGAAATTATAGGCCAGTAAGTTTGACTTCGGTGGTGGGCAAGTTATTGGAAGGAGTGATAAGGGATAGGATCTACGAATATTTGGATAGACAGGGACTTATTAGGGAGAGTCAACATGGCTTTGTGCGTGGTAGGTCATGTTTGACCGATCTATTAGAGTTTTTTGAGGAGGTTACCAGGAAAGTGGATGAAGGGAAGGTGGTGGATGTTGTCTACCTGGATTTCAGCAAGGCCTTTGACACGGTCCCTCATGGGAGGTTAGTTAGGAAGGTTCAGTTACTCGGTATACATGGGGAGGTAGTAAATTGGATTAGACACTGGCTCAATGGAAGAACGTGATCTCCAAGACTTCTATCAATGGAAGAAACCAGAGAGTGGTTGTGGAGGATTGCTTCTCTGAGTGGAGGCCTGTGACTAGTGGTGTGCCACAGGGATCAGTGTTGGGTCCATTGTTGTTTGTCATCTATATCAATGATCTGGATGATAATGTGGTAAATTGGATCAGCAAATTTGCTGATGATACAAAGATTGGAGGTGTCGTGGACAGTGAGGAAGGTTTTCAAAGCTTGCAGAGGGATTTGGACCAACTAGAAAAATGGGCTGAAAAATGGCAAATGGAATTTAACGCAGACAAGTGTGAGATATTGCACTTTGGAAGGACAAACCAAAGTAGAACGTACAGGGTAAATGATAGGACTCTGAAGAGTGCAGTTGAACAGAGGGACCTGGGAATACAGGTACTGAATTCCCTAAAAGTGACGTCACAGGTGGATGGGGTCATAAAGAGTGCCGTTGGTACATTTGTCTTTATAAATCGGAGTATCGAGTATAAAAGTTGGAATGTTGTGGTAAGGTTATATAAGGCATTGGTGAGGCCGAATTTAGAGTATTGTGTATAGTTTTGATCACCTAGTTACAGGGAGGATGTAAATAAGGTTGAAAGAGTGCAGAGAAGGTTCATAAGGATGTTGCCGGGACTTGAGAAGCTGAGTTACAGAGAGAGATTGAATAGGTTGGGACTTTATTCCCTGGAGCGTAGAAGAATGAGGGGAGATTTGATAGCGGTGTCTAAGATTTTGATGGGTATAGATAGAGTGAATGCAAGCAGGCTTTTTCCACTGAGGCTAGGGGAGAAAAAAACCAGAGGGCATGGATTAAGGGTGAAAGGAGACAAGTTTAAAGAGAGTGGTGGGAGTGTGGAATGAGCTGCCGGATAAAGTGGTAAATGCTTTTAACATTTAAGAAAAACTTGGACGGGTTCATGGATGAGAGGGGTGTGGAGGGTATGGTCCAAGTGCAGGTCAGTGGGGCGAGGCAAAAAATGGTTCGGCACAGACAAGAAGGGCCAAAAGGCCTGTTTCTGAGCTGTAATTTTCTATGGTTCTATGGTTCTAAAGTCTTATCATGAAACAAGCCAAACTAAACTTTGACATTTTCTTCAAAAATAATAAAATGAATGACCCTCAAATGTGTTTTTCATGCCAGATACATGGAAACAGATAAATAACACATTTTCGAGTAAATTCACAACAATAATGGGACAGCAATGAGCTTTCAGATGCATAACACAGCAAAAATGAAACAGTAGATTCATGTACATTCAAGACCATCTTTTGTCAGAAATGGCAGAGCATTGCATCTAATTTGTTATTTGTACTCCATCTCATTGGAAACACTTAGCTACAGTGCTACCTCTCATTTATATTCACAAACAGAAAATGTTGCAAATACTCAGCAGGTCTGGCAGCGTCTGTGGAGAGCGAAACAGGGTTAATGTTTCAGGTCAATGATCTTTCACCAAAACTCATGCTATCTCTCGTATTTGTCTGCTGAATTTCAGCTTGTTAAATTTTTATGTTATATGTTTATGGGGGCAGAAGCCAGTCATTTTAAATTGCTGAGCTACACTATGTTACATCGTGGTTTACAGAATAATATTTACCCAAGAAAGGAGTCTTTGAGATGAAGGGGATCATGGAAGATTGAAATCTTCGGAAGTAATTGCATATAATTTATTACACATTCCTTCCCTAATCCTGGGCATTATTATTAATAAACTTAATAAAATATCTGCATTTCCAACCCTCTTGTGGGGAACTAAAATGTTTGTGGGGAACTGAGAAGCCAATCACAATTGATGGACCAGCTGGTCTTTCCTGCCTATTATTTTCATGTTTGTATGCTTATCTTTCCATGCTTGCATAGTCTGATGAGATGGATGGAAAGAGGATTATATTTCTGGAAAAAGAATAAAAGCTGCCATGTATTGCTTGCGCTACGTTTTGAGATAACCGCTAAGAAAAAATCGTACCTACTTAACAATTTTGTATCTGTTTGGAAATGCACCACCAATTTTAAATTGATGATAAGTCAGGGAGGTGGTGGCGTCGTGGTATTGTCACTGGACTGGTAATCCTGCCATGGCAGATGGTGAAATTTGCATTCAATAAAAATCTGGAATTAAAAGTCTAAAGATGACTATAAAACCATTGTCGATTCCGTGAAAACCCATGTGGTTCATTAATGTCTTTTAGGGAAGGAAATCTGTCATCCTTACCTGGTTTGGCCTACATGTGACTCCAGGGCTACAGCAATGCGATTGACTCTCAAATGCCCTCTGGGCAGTTGGGGACAGGCAATAAATGCTGGCCCAGCCAGCGACGGTCATATCCCATAAATGAATTTAAAAAACTTACGAGAACATTTTCGATATGTTTGGAAGGGAAACTACTTAAAATAATTTTGAGAGAGATTATTTAATTTTGATGATTTCATTAGTGCAAGTGTCTTGTCCCAGGAATTCAAGATCAATTCTTTGATGTGCTGGTCCATGAACAATCAAAACAGAGCAATCTCTACATTTAGTTGATAACTTGGAGCCATCCTTGCCATCCCTTTGCCAGGGACTTGGAACAGTAATGATAAAATAAGTTGTTGTTGCTGACTTTAGTTATGAATTTGATAATGACAGTATGAAAATGACTGTGCATCAGAGAACTGTGGGGCGGCATGGTGGCACAGTGGTTAGCACTGCTGCCTCACAGCTCCAGGGTTCTGGGTTTGATTCCCGGCTTGGGTCAACGTCTGTGTTAAGTTGGCGCGTTCTCCCTGTGTCTTGGCCCTGGGTTTCCTCCGGGTGCTCCGGTTTCCTCCCACAGTCCAAAGATGTGTGGGCTCGGTTGATTGATCATGCTAAATTGCCCCTTAGTGTCCTGGGATGTGCAGGTTGGAGGGATTAGTGGGATAAATGTGTGGGGTTGTTGGGATAGGGCCTGGGGTGAGATTATTGTTGGTGCAGACTCGATGGGCCGAATGGCCTCCTTCTGTACTGTAGGATTTCTATGATTTTTATGAGAAGCAATGCTTTGTTATGTGGAAAGTCCACACACAGATTCAAATGTTGCTGCAATGCAATAGCAAGAGCTTGAGGCCAGAGTGGGCTATTGATTCATCAGGCCCACCTTTCAATCCTTCCTAATTCTGGAACCTGTATAAGTTTTTGCACCCTTATTGTTAAATTGTATTGTGAAGTTGCTGAATCATATGTCTGAAGAAGAATCCCTGAATTTAATTTCTCAAGCCCCTGAAAGCTTTATATACCTCTGTTATGTTAAGGGACAGCACAGTAGAGTTATATAAAGCTTGCGAGGGGGCTGGAGAAATTAAATTCAGGAATTCTTTTGTCAGACATATGATTCAGCACCTTGGCAACACAACTTAACAATAAGGGTGCAAAAATATATAAGCAAACATAATTCATCTCAGCTTACAGAATTAGGAAGGATTGGAAGGTGAATTATCTTCCTGTTACGAATGGATGTAAAATTTTGAATTCCTCTACTAAACCTTCCCTTAACTTTCCCCACTCTAAGGAGAACAATTTTAACTTCTCCCAGTTCTGCACTAAATTGAATTCCCTCAGCTCTGATTTTCCTTGAGGCAAATTCATCACCAAGGTCTGACGCCCTTCCTTCATTGTGATACCTAGAAAAGGGCACAGCATTCCAGCTGAAGCAGATAAATGTTTCACATAACTTTCACTGCAGCACGGTGGCACAGTGGTTAGCACTGCTGCCTCACAGTTCCAGGGACTCGGGTTCAATTCCAGCCTTGGATGATTGTCTGTGTGGAGTTTGCACATTCTCCTCTGCGTGGGTTTCCTGCAAGTGTTCCGGTTTCCTCCCACAGTCCAAAGATGTGCAGGTTAGGTAGATTGGTGATGCTAAATTGCCCCTTAGTGTCCCAAGATGTGTGGATCTTGGGTCAGCCATGGGAAATATGTTGTGTTATGGGGATAGGGTAGGGGAGAAGGGCTAGGTAAGATGCTCTGTCAGAGAGTCAGTGCAGACTCGAAGGACTGAATGGCACCTTCTGCACTGCAGGGATTCTATGATTCTATGATCTATCCAACCTAAAGCTTTGCTATCTATCCCTTTGCCATGGATTTTGTGAATTAGTCTATTACATGGGCCAATGCTGAATGCCTTTCTGAAATTCAGACACAAAACATCTAATGATTCACCCCTAATCCACCGAATTATAACTTGCTCAATGAAAACCCACAAATTGATCCAAAAAATGTCATCTGTTTCTGAACCTATGCCATCTCTATCAAATAAACCTTAGTCCTAGTCAAAGCTGTGAGCATTTTTTGTGCCGTTAAGCTGAAGTTCACAGGTCAGCAATTAGAAGGTTCTTTCATCCTGTTTTAAAAGTCAGGGGTCACGTTTTCTATTTTCTACTTCATTCAGATATTGCTCAACTCTAATGAGTTTGAAAGATATCCACAATGGAACATTGGTACCTCTGCAGCCGACTCCGCAAGCATGGTTGAATGGAAACTATCATTGCATACACACTTAAGGTATCTATTGTGCTGTTCCTTTTCAAGGTGTGCCTCGCAGTATTTTCCCATAATTTCTCCCTCAATTCAAACACTCTCCTTTCTTTCAGTCATTGTGGCATTAAAAATGATTTTGCAATTCAGCCATTTTCATGTCTTCAGACATGTCTTTCTCAATGTAATTAAAGAATGGACCGACACTTGAATAGCGTTTTAATTTAATCCATTACATTTCCTGTGTTGTGTTCAAGGTAAGATCTCAGTCGCAACTGTATGACCAGAAGGCTCTGAGTAAAAGCAAGGTGGGAAATCATAGAAACCCTACAGCACAGAAAGAGGCCATTTGGCCCATCGAGTCTGCACCGACCACAATTCCACCCAGGCCCTACCCCCATATCCCTACATATTTACCCACTAATCCCTCTAGCCTACGCATCTCAGGACACTAAGGGCAATTTTAGCATGGCCAATCAACCTAACTCGTACATCTTTGGACTGTGGAAGGAAACCCATGCAGACACAAGGAGAATGTGCAAACTCCACACAGACAGTGACCCAAGCCGGGAATCGAACCCATGTCCCTGGAGCTGTGAAGCAGCAGTGCTAACCATTGTGCTACCATGCCGCCCCGAGCTTCTCTGCCTTGTCCTCTGCATGGTCACCCTCACTGCCCTCCTCGACATCCTCCTCATTTGAGATGCGGCGCTCCTCCATCTTCTCCAGGTTCAGGTTGTTGCCCTCTGCAGCACCAAGTTGTGGAAACTAGAGGGTCACTCATTTTGAGCTGCTCTCATACATCGTACAGCTATCCAGTGCTATTGACAAATGCTGTAAAGTAGGCCCTGTTCACTGGGAAAGACAAGTGATGTGGGAAAGCAAGAAGAATGGAAAACAAAGGAGAATATACAAAACAAATAGCCTATTTTATAGCTACTCAGGCATTTTCCATGGTATTATTTTGAGAGGAATTTACTACGTTTATACCGGGCAAAATCTTACCAAAAAATGGCACAGTGTCAGCTCCAGTGCAAAAACAGAGTGATTCCCACCTGCAGTAGCTGACGCTGTGCATCCGGTGTTTCTGAGGCCTATGATAAGTCCATTCGATGGCAGGACACATTAAGCTTCCTGTCAGACAGGAACTAGAGATATTGCTAAGGATGAGAGGAACATCGCTCTGTCCTCAATGCAAATCATCATCATTTTCCTGTAGAGTCCAGCCAATAGCTTCAGTATCCTGCCCATGATGTGTGGCAACAGCATGGGAAATACTGATGGCACCACATAACTGGTGAGGTGTTAGTCTCCATGGTGAGAGAGCTGGTCGTTCCTGTTCCTGCTCACCCTTGAAGCAAGATGCTATAAAGCCATTGCTAGGACATTGGTACAGTTGGGCCCTGGACACTGCCCGAGCTTCTCTGCCTCGTCCTCTGCATGGTCACCCTCACTGCCCTCCTCGACATCCTCCTCATTTGAGATGCGGCGCTCCTCCATCTTCTCCAGGTTCAGGTTATTGCCCCTCTGCAGCACCAAGTTGTGGAGAGCACAGCAGACTACAGTGATGCGGGAGACCCTCTGGGGTGTATTGTAGGGCACATCCTAACCCCCCCGCCCCTCTCCCCACCTCCGCCGCCCCCCCCCCCCCCCCCCCGTCCCCTGACCAGTCCAGGCACCTGAACGGCATCTTCAGCAAGCCAATCACCTGTTCGACCAGCACATGTGTTGCAGCGTAAGTGTCCTTGCAATGAGTCTCTGATGGTGTCTGTGGCTTCCGCACTGGCGTCACCAGCCACCTCCTGAGTGGGAACCCCTTGTCCACGAGGACCCACTCTTCCAGCCGTTGCTCTCCCTCAAAGATGGCTAGGATCTGAGAGCACCCCAAAATGTCGCTGTCATGGATGCTACCTGGGAAACGGGCACACACCCGCATGAAACGGATCCTGTGGTCACAGACGAGTCACAAATTAAGGGAGGTGAATCCGTTGTGGTTCATGAATGATGCCGTGTGGCGCCCTGGAGTGTGCATTGCCACATAGCTGTTGTCAATTAAACCTTGCATCTGGGGCAAGCCTACAAAAATGGCGAAACCCATGGCCCTGGCATCTCTGCTCGCCTGATCCCGGTCCAAGCTGATATATATGTTAGCCTTCCCACAAAGGGCATCTGTAACCTCCCGGATGCGTTTTTGTGTTGTCGACTGGGAGATGCCATACAGCTCTCCCATGCATCCCTGGAATGAGACATTCACAGAAATTCAGAGCAGCTTTAAGTTTAAAGGCTACAGGCAGTGGGTGTCCTCCATACCATGTGGTGCCAACTCTTGCAGGGTCTAGCAGAGGTGATCCACCATCCCCCAGGACAGGCGCAGCCTTCTACAGCACTGAATATCTGACATCTACAGATACGATGACTGGTGTCGGAAAACCCGCTGCTGGTCCCTATGCATCTGCAGTGCTCTCCCGCAACAATGGCAGACCCAGCCTTTCCCTCCTCTGCAGGGCCGGGTCCCAGCCAGGTGTTGTGGCACGTCGGTGTCTCCGCCGCTGCTCTAAGGCAATAAGGAGGCTAGCCAACATGACAGGCTCCATGATCCTCCAGATCACTCACCTGATGAAGGAGCAGCACTCCGAAAGCTCGTGTTACCAAATAAACCTGTTAGACTATAACCTGGTGCTGCAAGACTTCTTACTGTGCCTACCCCAGTCCAACGCCTGCATCTCCACCTCATGGCCTCCAGATTATGCACCGTAAAGAAGAGAAAACACAGTGAGCTATAAGGGTTTGTGAGAGAATTCTGTCGCCATTCTGGGACTACCACTCAATGGCAGTAGACTCAGTATATGCCTTAATGCCATCCCTCACACCCGCACACCCTCCACTCGGACACTACAGTCACATCTCCACACTGGTTCCTGTCAACTCCAGCAGGATGCGGCATATGTACTCACCAGGACCTCAGTGGGACCAAATGCCCGCATTCCCCAAGCAATCTCCTTCCCACTAAAGAAACCTGGCATCACGTTAGAGGGCTGTCGAGTGGCTGCATGTGACCAGTGCTTGCATCCTGGCGGGGGACCTCGCCGATGCACCCCGTCATGACCTCGATTGGGGTGTGTGATGATAGACATCACCATCACGCCTTGCATAGGGGGCACATCAGTGTTATCTGTGGGACGTTGCAGCTTTTCTGGGAATGTCAGCTCAATGTCTGGGACATTCACTTGCAAAGGGTTAAAAGATGGCCTCCACTAAACAGGCATGCTGACGGCATTTATTGGCATAACCACGAGCGAGGGGAGGCCAGGTGTCAGCCAAGTGTCTGCCCCTTGTGGCAGATGAGGCACAGTTGAATCACAAGGCCAGCAATTAGCATGTCCAGCTCATTCCCAAAGGGCACCCTGTTTCTCCCGGATCACAAGAGGTGCAGAACTGAGCAGTCTTCCCTGACCCATTGAGATCTACTCTTTTTAACGCAAGAACCCCTGACAATTGGTTTTGGACTGTTGGGCCTCACAGCTTTGCCTGAATATGGGTTCCAATGACACTGCAGTCATTCTCCCCCGAGTGTGAGGCCCTTCAGGCCGCATGAGGGGAGACACAGCCCATTCCTGAATACCCTATGTGGTGGACCTCAGTTGTGCCTTTGTCCTATATGGACCACCGTTGTGTGTGTTTGTCATACCTGGACACATCCCCTTCCAGTTTGGTTCCTCCCCTCAGCACCTAGTATAAAGGTGGCTGTCTCCTCCCCCTTGATCAGTCCAGGTCGGTTAATTGTTGGGATCTGCTCCTGATTCTGTTGTGAATAAAAGCCTACACTTATATTGGCATATCGGTAGTCTTTTGCCTTATTGATAGCGCATCACCCTACTCTGCCTTGACGGCCTGGCTGCTCATGGGACTCCACTCTGGTAACTCACAGTTACAACACCACCCCACCCCCCCCGCCCCCCCCCCCCCCCTCCCTCCCACCCTCCCCAGTGCTGAGCCTCTTGTTTTCAAGCTTTGCCACCACCTTGCCAGCCCCCACTAAGGAAGGCCACTCCCTCAGCTGCGGTATGGACAGGAACTCAGGACGGAGGACACACGAAGCGCTGCCTGCATACCAGCCTTCACAACCCCTTTACGGCCCTGACTTGAAGGAAAGGTAAGGCTTGCAAGTGATGCCTGTGGACCCCTCCCCCGATATGGTGACTATGGGACCCGAACCTTAGTTGAACTTATCTGTGTCCCCCGTATCCTCTCCAGTGCCCCCTGAGTGCACAGCCTGGAGAGTGCTGCCTGTCTGGGTGCTCACCTTCCGAATTCCCCCTCGGAGGTGAAGGCTCCTGATTCAAGCTGATGTACAGCTGTTGTAAATGGCATGGCCTGACATCAAGTCAATAACTGCTGAATATCCTATGAGGGGGGGGATTCCCAGAGACAGTGCTCACTAATGACATGTTAATATATTAAAATGAGCTTTATGTGGTTCCGCAGTGTGTTTCACATCACTCCGCCAGTGAGGGCCCCGGAAGATTGGAACTTGGAAACTCACCAGCACGAATTGCACTTTGCGGGCTTTGAGCACGCACTGCCATTCCTCCAGGCAGTGAATAGTGGGCTAAAAATCAGTAGCACCTAAGATATCTATACCACTTTCTCCTCCATTAATGATTTGATAATAATCTGTGAAAGATTCATGAACGATGTGAAGGAATTGAGAATAATGATGATGAACTAAAGCAGGGGTCTCCAAACTACGGCCCGCGGGCCACACCCAGCCCGCAGCGGGCTAACATCTGGCCCGCAGCTAGTGGGGCGGGACGGGATTCCCGCTGCCGAAAACACTCCCGTGTCCGGAACCTCGCCGCTGACTCAGGATTCGGACGTGGGGACGGAAGCCACAGGCCGGACATTTACTGCATCTCCGCGCGGTGTCTGATGGACCCATGGGAATCCCCGCCCTCTTAACGGCCTATTCTCCAATCAGAGCTGCCGTCCTGTGACTGACAGTTCATTAAACGAAGCAGCAATTGAGACATCTGTTATCCAATTGCCGTTCTGCATTGACTGAGTGACAGCTGCTTTATCCAATCCGTAAGCTCCATCTGTCTGAAATGAGCGAGAACAATGACAATGATGGCGACAATTCAGACCAATTCAGTTATGGACGGAAAAAAGAAAAGAAAAGTGGACAGTGAGTGCCGCCTGTTTAATGAAGAATGGGGTGTAAAGTATTTCTTTGTACAAGCAGGTGATAAAGCCGTGTGTGTCATATGCAACGAAACTGTTGCAGTTCTGAAGGAGTACAATGTACGTCGGCACTATGAGACCAAACATGAACCAAGTTATTCCCAATTCACAGGAACACAGCGTTCGGAAAAATTTGAATCAATGCAACGCAGGTTGCTTTCCCAACAAGCTTTTTTTACACAGAAGATAACTGAAAATGAAGCTTTAACCAGGGCCAGTTACAAACTAGCTTATGTGTTGGCTAAAAGAGGAAAGCCATTCACCGATGGAGATCTCATCAAAGAGTGTATAATGGAAGCAGTGGAAGAGTTATGCCCAGAAAAAGCAAATCAGTTCAAAATCATCAGCCTTGCGCCAAATACTGTTGCTCGTAGAACTGAGGATATAGGAAGCAATATATTTCATCAAATTGCAGACAGAGCAAGAAAGTTTCAGTTGTATTCTCTTGCACTTGATGAATCGACTGATGTGTGTGACACATCACAACTCCTAGTATTCATCCGTGGTGTCAACAGTGAATTTAATGTGACACAAGAATTAGCATCAGTGCATAGCATGCACAGCACAGTAACTGGAGAAGACATCTTCAAAGAATTGCAAAAAACTGTGTTGGAATATAACCTGGAGTGGAATAAACTGCAGTGCGTGACAATTGATGGAGGAACGAGTAAGTCTGGGGTGAAGAAAGGTTTGGTTGGACAAATCACAAAAGCTTGTGAGGTTGGTGGATTCTCAAAGCCCATGTTTCTGCATTGCATTATCCATCAACAAGCATTGTGCGGAAAATATGTGGATATGTCTTGCGTTCTGAAACCTGTTGTTTCAACAGTGAATTTCATTCGATCTCACGGGCTTAATCATCGCCAGTTCATTTATAAAACTAATTTTTTTCTTTGGCCCCTGAAAATGTGTAAAATATACAATGTGGCCCTCGTACTGAAAAGTTTGGAGACCCCTGAAATAAGAACGAGCATAAAGAACTGAAACAGTCACCCATTCTCTTGGATCACTACAAAATACAGCAATAAAAAATGTTTTTATTACTTGAGGGAAAAATAGGGAGAGATGTTCTGGAGAATCTGAATTTCACCCATTTTCAGAGGCCTTTTCAATGATCTTCTCACTCAGGAAACATTAAGAATGTGACTGTTCACTGGTGATTCGACAATGGACAGCTCCAACAACATCTTCTCTGATAATGAAGCAGCTTATAACAGCCTACAGCAGAACTTGGATAAAGTCCAGGCTTGGATTGACAAATTGACCATAAAATTCACACACATAAAAGGCCTGATAATAACTAACTTCAACAAAGAAACGCTAAATTATCTCTCTGTGACATGTGGCCAGAGAGAACAACATTATGATGGAAGGTGCAACATGAAGAATATCAGGGGCTCACCTTTCACTTCCTCACCATCATCTACAACTCTCAAGTTTGGAGCACTAAGGAATGCTCACACTATGTTGAAAAGCACGTAGCCTCAATGACATGAAATTCAACATATCCAGGGCAGAACAATCCACCTGATCAATTTCTACCCCTTGACTACTTGGACAGTATACTGCAATATATATACTTTCCACATATATAGCAACAATTCACCAGGCTTACATGTGTCATCTATGTAGTACAGAACTCTGATGGCAAAACTTATTTGACAGCTTCATTGAACTATGCTACCTTCTTCCATGAGGACTGGAGGCTCTCATCTAAGGTGTTGACTTCATTTGCCACCTCCTGTCAGATGGACTTCTGTTTTTGACACACTTGCCTCACCCAGTGTGCTTCATCAGCCATTAGACAGGGCCCATGTGTTGAGTCTCTGATGCGCTATCAATAAGGCGAAAGACTACCGATATGCCAATATAAGTGTAGGCTTTTATTCACAACAGAATCAGGAGCAGATCCCAACAATTAACCGACCTGGACTGAACAAGGGGGAGGAGACAGCCACCTTTATACTAGGTGCTGAGGGGAGGAACCAAACTGGAAGGGGATGTGTCCAGGTATGACAAACACACACAACGGTGGTCCATATAGGACAAAGGCACAACTGAGGTCCACCACAGTCTCTTCATTACTTTCAGACAACATCTGTTTGCTGTCGCTACTTTTATGTTATCCACTTGTTTTTGCTAGCTCTGCCATGCACAAAGACTTGAACAGTTTATTTCCCTCCAATATGTGGCCACTTAAAGGTACATAGTCACTTAATTTTGAGCTGCAGGCCTTTAATGGCTCCTGATGAGGGTAATTTCCTGTCTCTCCCTCTTTTTGATGAGCTCCCAGATTGCAGACTGAATATAGTCCAGGGGCTTGACATAAATAAATAAATACGCTGGAATATCCTGGGAGCCTGACCTGATGGAAAGTTGGTTCCCATTATTTTCATTCCATTCTACCTGCCACTTTCAGCATGAGACCAGGTAATACACTCTGTTCAATCCTATCGCTTCTTCTCTCATTGTGGGGAAAGGATAGTAAGTTACAGGAATCAAGGTCATGGATTCGTTTCTAAGATACATTGATTTGTACTAATGCATTTCTTATAACCTGAATTTCTAATTATGTGAAACATTTGGGACAATCTGAACAAGATTTATCAACTTCAATCTTATCTGAAATGATTTTCGATCCACATAGCATTCATAAATTCTTTGTGTATATCACATTTCAGACGTAGTTAGAAGTGTCAGGGGTTTCATGACTGGCAGTGACAGATCTCATGGAAGTGGGTCATCACTTTGAGGTCAGCGACTCCTGTGTGTCAGCCAAAACTGGCTGCAAATAATCTACCCACTTAATTTTTAAATTCCCAATTGCAATCACTTTGCCACTTTGAGGTTTGCAGCAATGCAGCTTTTGAGGGCATCAAAATGGCTGCGCATTGCCCAGTCAGCCAAATCCTTTGACCATGGTTACAGCTCTGATGATCGGGCCCACAGCATATTGGAGGTTATATGAGGATAAATTTTAACCTGGGGATAAATTTTAACCTAACCCGTCCAAAGGGAAACTGACAAGATCAGATGGAATTGTGTTTGTAAATTGTGCTCCATTTTGGTCTCCATTGAAGTCAATTGACAGCAATATTGAGTGGGGCGTAAAACTAGTATTCCACTTGCTGTGGTGGTTTTCCTCTCCAGTGAGTTAGTATACAATTCCTTTTGTCATAGGAACATAGGAACAGGAGTAGGCCATTCAGCCCATCAAGCCTGCTCCACCATTTGATGTGGTTATGGCTCATTGGACAAATGAATGTCTTTTACATCCATCACCCCGATAACAGTTTATATCCAAACCCCATCCCCAGCCTGCATGCCCTCCACATTCTTCTTCCTTCTTTATTACCGTGGTTCTGATTTCTGCCTTCTTGGTGCCATGCTTAGCAGTCACTGGAGGCAGTGGGTGGAAAAATGCACCATGTCTTTTTCTGGTCAACTCCTCAGTGTGCACAATAAAACCTGATGGCATAGAAATCATGGACAGCCCTATAAGCAGGTGTAAGATGTGAGATGCCTTTAGATTGCATAGGGTAAATACTCTTTTCATATTTTTATTTTGTCTTTTTCCAGTTGATTGGTAATCTTTAAAAACCTTTATGTCTTGAAGTCAGTTAAATTTTGACAAGAGTTTCATTGATATTAGTGTTTGCCAATAGCAATATTCTAGTTTCAAAGGAAGAAGATACCAGCCTAGATCAGGCTGTTTAAGAGATGTACTGTGCTTTCAGACTGGCACCAGCCAAGAATGGTAGAAATTTTAAATTTAACAGATTTATATTCCTGAAGCATCCTCTACTCAAAGGGAGCTGTGCTGGCAGACTCCCAGTGAGGTGTGAAAGCCTAACTAACTGTTGTACTGCAAAGTTCTTCAGAAGTACCTCAATCATTGTATGTCTGGCTTTATACTGTTCTGCTGTCAAAGTGTCACCAGTTTGTTTCTGCAGGCCTTTGCAAATCTACGCGAAAGTCACCGTGAAGGCTTGTCTTCGCAGCTTCCAGGAAGAACAGGTGCCAAGTTGTTCCATCTTCCATAAGGACATCTGTGACCAAATGCGCATTAACAGGTTAATAATGGATTGGCACCCCTCCAACCAAAATGGCCACAGTTACATGGGCAGTGGCAGGAGAGGGAGTTTGGGCTGCAAGAGGCTGCAGTCAGGGACGTGAGGGGATGATTCCCAGGCAGTCAGTGAAGCATGTTAGGGAAAACCCAGCAGTGGCTTGGTCCCGGGTAGGAGGTCAGAGCAGCCTCAAAGTTTCCTTGATGAGCCAGGATAATCACCCTTTCTCATCCTCGTCCACAAAAAATCATTAAAATATTACATAGTATGAAGCAGCATATCTCCCGGCTCACCATGGGTAACATCATGGGAGGATATTGGTTTCCAATAAGAGGGAGGTAGATTCTAACAAATCACAGGAAGAACAGAATAATGTGTGTAGATCTTTTCAATCCATGTATTTCCTTTCATGCTAAACTGGGTGTGAGTAAACACTAGTATTACTGGATTGAACGGATTTAAGTAAAGGAGGGAAAAAATTATCCCTATTTTGTCGACGAACCAAACCCCTTTATTGGGTCCAATTCTTAATAATATGTATGCAAGGTTCTCTTGTTTGCTAATTGAAAAATAATCTCTCCCTTTAAGAAAAAGACACAGTAATAAAATCCAAGGTACAAACAAGTAAATGTGGTTTCCATCTCTTGAAAGAATATGTGACCATACTAAATACATTCTGCAAAAGGGAGAACAGATTAAGGGCCTGATTTTACCAAAACTTCGCGCCCATTTTTGGGCGCGAAATCACGGTAAAGTCGGGCGTCGGGCCTTTAACGTGATCTGCACCCGAATCCGAGCAGATCGCGGCTTTACCGACACCCGATTCGGGCGCAGGTCCGGCCCGCGCCCGAATCGGTCGGCCCGACGATTTAAATGCATTGGTATGCATTTAAATCGACTTAATGAACCGCGCATCTTCTTCTTCTTCTTAGCGAGGATTTGCTTCATCCTGAAGGTTTTGTGGGATGGCATGGCTGCACGTCCACTCCGGCAGGAGGGATCGCCGCAGACAGGCAGCGGAACCCCCCCGACCAGAGGATGATACGTCACACCCCCTCTCCTCCCCTCCCCCCAGGGGATGATCGGTCACGCCCCCTCCCCTCCACCCACCCCCACTCCCACCCACCACCCCCCCCCCAGAGGATGAGACGTCACACCCCCTCCCCTCCCCACCACCACCGCCCCCCCCCCCTCCGCCAGAGGATGAGATGTCACACCCCCTCTCCTCCCCCCCCCCAGGGGATGATCGGTCACACTCCCTCCCCTCCCACCGCCCCCCCCTCCCCCCACCAGAGGATGATCGTCAGAAAGCCGCTCTCTCTGCTTTCTGCTTTTTCTTTCTTTCGCGCCCGGGCGCGCTCTGTCAGATTTTTTTCGAACTGCGCATGCGCTGTTCAGGGCTCCAATCAGTCTGCCAGCGCTAAGCCCCGCCCACAGCGCGGATCGGGCCGGAGCCGGCAAAATGCGTTTGGGCGTGCTGGAAAGAGGATTCCAGGCGCGGATCTATTTGACGCCCGGATTCGGCACTTGGATTCAAAATGGTAAAATTCCCCCCGAAATCAGAGAAATTGATCCCAAATGCTGACAGCTGGAAAAATTGAGGATGACAGTGTCAAGTTCTCAACTAAACTCAATATTAGCAAGAAGATCAGATGTTTCTTGAAAGTTCATCAGCAAACAAATATTTATGAAGTTCTGGATAATTAGTTGGATGAGCTAAGTGAAAAATGTACATGAAAAAATTGCACTGTAACAAAGAGTAAGTAAGAAGAATCAAATTCAGGAACTCTGGCAGGGATTTTCCGGCCTTTCCCATGGTGGAATCTTCTGCTCCCACTGAAGGTGGCCCCTCATGGCAGGTTCCCCAGCAGCCAGGCTGGCGAACAACACAAGTGCCCATTGACTTTGGCAGGACCAGAAATCCCACCAGCACCAAATAGCGAGCCACCTCTGCTGCCAACCAATGGCAAGCTGCCTCTGCCACCAGAAAACCCACTGTGCGGTCAGCGGAAAATTCTGGTCCCTATCTGGGAATTCAATGATTCAGGAACTGGATGGGTAGTGTATGATGAGACAAGTAATTGTGGTCGGAACTCAGTTTGTCAGGAAAATATTGGTGACATGAAAATATCAGGGAAATCAAAGAAATTGGAATATCTTCTCCTGGTTATATATTTTGAAAACTGTGAGAAAATGTAATTTGATTAAGATAGGGGCAGCATGACTGTGTTAATGGAACTAAGGCCTTTCAATGTTGATGAGCTTAGCAACATTGCAGACAGATAAATACACAGCTCTGATGAAGAGTCATCTAGACTCAAAACGTTGGCTCTATCTCTTTCGAGAGATGCTGTCAGACAAAGAACAAAGAATAAAGAACAGTACAGCACAGGAACAGGCCCTTCGGCCTTCCAAGCCAGCGGCGATCTTGATGTCTGCCTAAAGTAAAATGGTGCACTTACAGAGTCCGTATCCTTCCATTCCCAACCTATTTATGTATTTGTCTAGTTGCCCCTTAAAGGCCGCTATCGTATCTGCTCCCACCACTTCCCCGGGCAGCGCGTTCCAGACATTCACCACCCTCTGTTTAAAAAACGTGTCTCGTAGATCTCCTCTAAACTTTTCCCCACGCACCTTAAACCT